>NW_019945762.1:15242-22304 GCF_002910315.2 Salvelinus sp. IW2-2015 | reverse complement strand
CCGCGTGCTAAGAAAGGGAACAAACACAACTCTTAAAAACACACCACACACACACATGTCCTGTAGGGAATGCAGGCTTGTGTAGTCTTTTTACCGCTCCCTGTTAAGAAAAGGAAATACAGCAAAGGGTTGCATCAGTCACTTTACATCGACAACTGACAAAGCGACGATTCAAGGCAGAGAGTTATTAGTCCTTTACCAAACCTGTACACGCGAGAGAAATTCTTATTCGAGTTTTGTAGGGTCTTCTCTAGGTTTTTGTACCAGCACTTCTAGTAGAAAGTTCAGTGGGTTTTGTACTCTTTTTTACGCTGACCTGTAGGGCCTAGCGAGTGTTTGTTCCAGTCTTGGTATTACCGCCCGTACACCTGTAAAGGGAAGTCAGGGTGTTGATGTTAGTGACTATAACGCACTAATGTAGGTGGCAAGCACGCCATTTTCCGGAGGGACCAACCAGCCGTCCGTCAGAATCCAGGTGGCAGAAAATTTGCTTCCTTGTGTGGTGTGTGTTGGTTGGTGGTGTGTGGTGTGGCGCGCAATTCTTGGAGGAGCTCAATGTACTATTCAGTCCAATTAGCTTGCTTCCAGAAAGACCTTTGGGAACAAGTACAGACTAAGGAAGAGGATGCTGGTAGTCTGATAGCAGATCAGAGAGACGCTGGCCCTCCCCTGTGTACGGATTTCCTTCGACAGCGACATACCGGCTGTGCGCCACAGGGTGGTAACTGCTGTTCCCTTATAATAGTGCCTACTTGTACATTTCCACTGTCAAAAGTAGTGCACTACTGTAACCATTTCCCCCTGTCAAAAGTAAGGTGCACTAAATGTACCATTTCCCATGTCAAAGAAGTAACGTGCACTACTGTACTCATTTCCCCGTCAAAGTAAAGTGGCACTACTGTAACCATTCTCGCCTTCCAAAAGTAGTGCATACTACTGTATCCATTTCCCCTGTAAAGTACGTTGCACTCTGTACCATTGTCCCCTGTCAAAATAAGTGCACTTCTGTTATCATTACCCCTGTCAAAGTAGGTGCACCTAACTGGTACCATTCACCTGTCAAAAAGTAGGGCACTGACATGTACCATTCCCCTGTCAAAAAGTTAAGTGCACTACCTTGTATGGGTAAATAGGGTACCATTCCCCTGTCAATAAGTAGTGCACTACTGGTATGGTCCATAGGGTACCTATTTTCATTACATTTACATTTAAGTCATTTAGTCAGACGCTCGTTTATCCAGAGCGACTTACCAAATTGGACGAAGTTCATACTATATCATCCTGGTCCCCCGTGGGAATGACCCAGCAAACCCTGGCGTTGCCAAAGCGCCATGGGCTCTAAACCAACTGATGAGCCCAACACAGGACCATTCCCTGTCAAAAGTGAGTGCCACTGTATGGGTATAGGGTACCATTCCCCGTCAAAAGTAGTGCACTACGTATGGTAATAGGTAACCATTTCCCCTGTCAAACAAGTAGTGCACTACTGTATGGGTAATAGGGTACCATTTCCCCTGTCAAAGTAAGTGCAGCTACTCTGTAGGCAATAGGGTACCCATTTCCCCTGTCAAAAGTAGTCGCACTACTCTGTCGGCCATAGGGTACCATTTCCCCTGTCAAAATAATGTGCACTACTTGTAGGGCCATAGGTACCGTTTCCCTGTTCAAAAAGTAGTGCACTAACTCTGTAAGGCCATAGAGTACCGTTTCCCTGTCAAAAGTATGCCCACTCTGTAGGCATAGGTACCATTGCAATTTGAGATAGCCTGCACAGTGCTGTCCCCTAAACTGTGGGAGCTACGCTGCCTCCCTCTGCTACAATTTATATTGACTGTTTACCTAGCCTCCTCCCTCCCCCACTAGACAATGCTGCTCTGGTTTGTTGCATTCTCATCCCTGCTCTGTGTTTGTCATCCCTCATCCCTGCTCTGTTTTTGTCATCCTCATCCCTGCTCTGTTGTTTGGTCCACCTCTAATCCCGTGCTCTGTTGTTTGTCATTCCTCACCCTGCTGCTGTTGTTTGCATCCTCATCCCTGCTCTGTTGTTTTTCATCCTCATGCCCTGCTCTGCTTGTTGTCATCCTCATCCCTGCTCTGTTGTTGGTCATCCTCGATCCCCGCTGCTGTTGTTGTCAGTCCTCAGTCGCGGCCGCTCTGTTTGTGTGTCAATGGCCCCTCAATCCCTGCTCTTTGTTTGTAGGTTCCTCATCCCTGCCACTCGTTTGTTTTTCATACCTCATCCCTGCTCTGTGTGTTGTGCATCCTCATGCCTGCTCTGTGGTGTCATCTCTCATCCCCGCTCTGTTGTTTGTCATCCTCATGCCCCGCTCTGTTGTTGTTTCATCCCTCATCCCCGCTCTGTTGTTGTCAATCCTCATCCCCGCTCTGTTGGTTGTCTCCTCATCCCGCCTGTTGTTGTCATCCTCATCCCCGCTCTGTTGTTTTGTCATCCGTCAATCCCTGGCTCTGTGGTTTTCTATCCTCATCCCTGTCTCTGTGGTGTGTCATCCTCATTCCCGCTCTGTGGTTTTCATCCTCATCCCTGCCCTGTTGTCAATCCTCATTCCCGCTTGTTGTTTGTACCATCCTCATCGCTTGTTGTTGTCATCCTCATCCCTGCGTCTGTGGTTGTCCATCCGTCATCTCCCTCTGTGGTTGTCATCCTCATCCCTGCTCTGTGTTTTTCACCTCATCCCTGCTCTGTGGTTGTCATCTCAATCCCCGCTCTGTGGTTTTTTCATCCCTCATCCTGCTCTGTTGTTGTCAATCTCTTCATCCCGTCTGTTGTTTGTCATCCTCATCCCCCGCTCTGTTGTTTGTCATCTCATCCCTCTCTGTGGTGTCATCCTCAATCCCCGCTCTTGTGGTTTTCGATCCTCGATCCCTGCTCTGTGGTTTTTTTCATCCTCACCCTCTCCTGTTGTTGTCCATCCACCCCCCCCCCCCCCCCCCCCCCCTCCCCCCCCCCCCCCCCCCCCAATCCCCCCCCCCCCCCAACCCCCCCCCCCCCCCCCCCTCCCCCCCTCCCTCCCCCCCCCCCCCCCCCCCCTCATTCCCGCTCTGTTGTTGTCATCCCTCAAATCCCTGCTCTGTTTTGTCATCCTCATCCCTGCGCTGTTGTTAGTCATCCTCATCCCCTGCTCTGTTGTTGTCATCCACTCATCCTGCTCTGTTGTTGTCATCCTCATCCCTGCCTCTGTTGTTTGTCATCTCATCCCCGCTCTGTGTTTGTCATCCTCATGCCCCGCTCTGTTTGTTGTCCATCCTCATCCCCGCTCTGTGGTTTTCAGTCCGTCCTACACCCTGCTGGGCTGTGGTTGTCATCCTCATCCCCCTGCCTCTGTTGTTTTTCATTCTCAATCCCCCTGCTCTGTTGTTTTTCATCCTCTATTCCCCTGCTCTGTTGTTTTTTCATCCTCATCGACTATGCCCCCTGCTCTGTGTTTTTCAATCCTTCAATCCCCGCTCTGTTGTTTTTTCATCCCATCCTGCTCTGCTATTGGGTTACGGCCCCATCCCTGCTTCCTGTTACCTCGGGAAAACAAGAATACACTTCCATAGGAAGAACAACTGATTGCAATCATCAACGACACAACAAGAAAACATTGTCAGAACTACACACTTCTTCAAGCAGCGGTTCCCGATTTGTTTGGCGCCGTGACCCACAATGGAGGTGTCTTTTTGAGTCACGAGACGCCCTCACACGAGTGACGAGTGTGAATAACACAACAGATCAAATAAAAAGTTTTAAAACAAGTCATTTCTTTTTAAAGAAACTGTTTCCACAAACGCATTTCCTTTTTAATGACATAAAATGACAAGTTGGTTTGCATAATTCAGCTGTCCAGCAGTGGTTATCCAGTCCGCTAATACAGGAAAGAGGGAAGCAGGGTTGTAGTCTTTACCGACCTGTAGGGAAGCAGGGTTGGCCTCAATTCCGTTTCAATTCCGAAAGTAAATCAAATTCCAAATGTTTGTCATTGGCAAGAATTGAAATTTCAACGTACTTCCTGATTTGACTGGAGTTGATATGGAATTTGCCCCCAACCCTGAAGGGAAGTCATTTTCCACATCGTTGATTCAATGTCATCACATAGATTTAGTTGTTGTTGAAACAACGTTGATTAACCCGTTGTTTGCCTAGTAAGATGACTGTAAACCCTCAATCTTAACCTTTTAGGGGAATGAAAACATACCTGGCCCTGGATCACAATCTCTGTCCCGAGGACCCCAACGGGGTGCACCTTTTGGTCGTTGCCCTAGCATTACAGACTATTTCAAATAATCAACACATTATCAAGCTTTGCTTATTTGAATCAGCTGTGTGTAGTGCTCTGTAGCTCAGTTGGTAGAGCGTGRYGCTTGTTAACGCCAGGGTAGTGGGTTCGATTCCCGGGACCACTCATACGTAAAATGTATGCACGCGCGGGATAAAAGCGTCCGCTGAAATGGTATATATTAGTGCTAGGACCAAAAACACGTTGAGATCCCCAGAACTGAGTTCAGACGACGGCTGGTATAGAGACTACTGTACCTTACTTCCTGTCCTGTGGTCGGTTTGAGTGTGTTGGACATCAGACATGGACGACCCAAATAAAATGGAAAACGGAGAGTATTGTTATGTTTTGTTTTGTTGTTTGAATATTGTTATGTCTTGGATGGTTTACAAACTTTTTCCCTTTGAAAATAAACTCATTTTATTCAGTTTTGATCGGTTATGAATGTTATAACGATCCTCAGATGAACCAAAAGAAGAAGGAGGAAGCCAGGTACTTTCTGGGGGAAATGGAAGCAGAAATGGTACACCTCACACACTGGTCGAGTTCCTTTCCCGACTAGATGTATCAACCAATGGTTTCCTGCCACATCGTCGACTGTGCAGTCAGGCATCGGATGGCTATATCATGATGTGGTTAGCAAATACAGTACCAGTCAAAWGTTTGGACACACCTACACATTCAAGGGTTTTTCTTATATTTACTATTTTCTACGTTGTAGAATAATAGTGAMGACATCAAAACTATGAAATAACACATATGGAATCATGTAGTAACCAAAAAAGTGTTAAACAAATCAACATATATTTTAGATTCTTCAAAGTAACCACCCTTTGCCTTGATGACAGCTTTGCACACTCTTGGCATTTTGAGCAAAATGATTAATCATATCACTTTTAGTAAATTAAATTTAAAGGTTTGATGACCTCATATTTGAGCATGTATGGCCTCATTCAGAAAATCCTCATATATCAGAAATGTCTCATTGGTGTTACTATCATTGGTGTTAATATCATTGGTGTTTATCTTTGGTGTTACTACTACTACTACTGGTGGGACAATTATCATAATGTTAAAAAACTAGAGTTCAATTGCGCAGACAGTTTGGTGATTTGAGGAGATATTTTGGATACAGGAAGTCTCTGGTTGTCCTCCACTTCAAGCCTGGATCTGTACTTGGTTTTTAACACAGCCAAAACATTTAGAAGCCAAAGCTCACACAGGTAGGATGATTCGAATGGCAGGAGAACTTTCAACCAGAACTCGCTGTCTTTGCAACCGACGTTCACAGATCTAGCTGCTCCTGGATTTCCACGGGGAGATGAGAGATGATGTCCACCAGAAAGGGGTGAGTGATCGGAATCTTGGGAGCTGTTCTCTGGGAAGTATTTTTTACGCCTAGTGAACGACAGCAATACGCATTTCTCATTAGTGACGGCACAATACCATCTCGCTAGTGAACGACACAAATACCATTCTCGTTAGTTGAACGAACAAAATACCATTCTCGCTAGTGAAACGCCACATACATTCTCGTTTGAACGGCACAATCGCAATTCTCGCTAGTGAAGCGACACAATACCAATTCTTCGTTAGTGAACGACACAATACCAATTCTCGTTCGTGAACGGCACAATTTACCATTCTCGCTAGTGGAACGACACAATACATTCTCGTTAGTGAACGACGACAATACCATTCTCGCTAGTGACGGGCATCAGATACCATTTCTCGCTATGCGCACCAATACCATTCTGCGTTAGTTGAACCGACACAATGACCATTCTCGCTAGTGAACGACACAATACCACCTTCTCGCTAGTGAACGACACAATACCATTCTCTGCTAGTGACGGCACAATACCTTCTCCGCTAGTGTGAACGGCCACCGAACTCTTTCTCGTACGTGAAACGACCACAATTATCGCATTACTCGGCTAGGTGAACGACACACAATACCATTTTCTCGCTACGTGAACGCACATCCCCTGGTGAAACCCATACCATTCTCGTTAGGTGAACGACCACAATACCATTCCTCGCTATCCCGTGAACGACACAATACCATTCTCGCTAGTGAACGGCACACAATACCATTCTCGGCTAGTGAAGCGACACACATACCATTCTCGCTAGTGAACGACAAATACCATTCTCGCTCAGTGAACGACCACATACCATCTCTCGGCTAGTGACGCGCACCAATACTCATTCTCGTACCGTTGAAACCGACACATACCAATTTCTCGCTAGGAACACCATGAATTCGACCAAGCCACATACCAGTCTCTCGCTTGTGACGCACAAATACCCATTCTCGTAGACGACCTACATCGTAAAACGGCACGAATACCATTCTCGCTAGTGAACGGCACAATACCATTCTCGCTAGTGAACGACACAATACCCATCTCTCGTTGCTATGAACGCACAATACATCTCGCTAGTGAACGACACATACCATTCTCGTAGAGTGAACCGGACACAATACCATTCTCGTTAGTGACGGACACAATACCATATCGCTATAGTGAACGACACCAATTACCATTCACGTACTAGTGAACGACACCAATACCATTCTACGCTAATCGTTGCAACGACACAATACCATTCTCGCTACGTGAACGACCACAATACATTCTCGCTACACGGTCGAACGACACAATACCCTTCTCGCTACCGTGAACGACCAACCATTCGCTATACACATCATCCGCTAGTGAACGACACAATACCATTCTCGCTAGCATGAACGACAAACCAATACCATTCTCGCTAGTGA
>NW_019945762.1:0-15217 GCF_002910315.2 Salvelinus sp. IW2-2015 | reverse complement strand
TTTCTCTAGCGTCATCGTGAACGCGCCACCGAAACCTTCTACGTACCCGTGAAACGACCACAACTTACCATTCTCGTTAGGTGAACGACACCAATACCCATTTCTCGCTTACGTGAACGCACCCAATACCCATTCTCGCTACGGTGAACGACAACAATACCATTCTCGCTAGTGAGCCTACGAACTGACATCGCAGTTAACGACAAATACCATTCTCGCTAGGTGAACGGCCATCCTATCCATTCTCTTCGGCTAGTGACGAGCACACATACCATTCTCGCTAGTTGAACCGACACATACCATTCTCGCTCAGTGAACGACACAAATACCATTCCGGCTACGTGACACGCGGCACCAATACCAATTCTCGTTACGTGACGACACATACCATTCTCGTAGTCGACTATCATTCCGCTTGAACACCACAATACCAGTTCCGTGTAGTGAACGGGCACAATACCATTCTCGCTGAGTGAACGACACAATACCATTCTCGCTACGTGGAACGCACAATACCATTCTCGCTTTGTGAACGACACAATAACCATCTCTCGTCTATGGCACATACATCTCGTTGGACGACAATACCATCTCGCTAGTGAACGACATCATCACCATGAACACTCCAATTCTCGATTACGCAGTGAACCGTCACAATACCCATTCTCGTTATCGTGAACGACACAATTACACATTCTCGCTAAGTGAACGACACAATTACCCTCTCCGTATCTAGACGTGAACGCACCATACCATTCTCAGCTAGTGACGACATATTCGCTTAACGACACAATACCATTCTCGCTAGTGAACGAGCACAATAACCATTCTCGCTACACGGTCGAACGACACACATACCCATCTCGCTACCGTGAACGACACCAATACAATCACGCTAGTGACACGACACGCAATACCATTCTCGCTAGCACCGTGAACGACACCAATACCATTCTCGCTATCCGCGCAGTGAACGGCACCAATACCGATTCTCGTTAGTGAACACACAATACCATTCCGTTAGCTGCAATGGACGCCAATTGGCGATAATGAGTGATTACCTTGCACAACCTTGAAAAGTCCAGTCTGGAGATGTATTCCATAGCTCTACCTTTTGTTTCTTGAGAGTGGCTATCTTTCGGGATCATTTAAAAAACCCTTCTGACAATTGCAGAGACAGATTCAGGGAGTTCAGCTTTTCAAAGATATCTGATATCATCTCTTCTTCCATTATCCGAGTGGCAAGTGCTTCCCGGTGGATTATATAGTGGATCCACTGCACATTACGAGTAGTTTTTTTGTTGCTTTTAATCCTCCCTGCGCCCCCAGTAATAGCGGGGGCTCCATCTGTGTAGATAACACCGCAGGCATCCCACTTCAAATCATTCTCAAGGAAAAAAATCATTCAGGATAAAAAATTAAAAAAACTCATGCCCAGTTGCCCTCCCTTTTTGATTGATTTACAGAACAAAACATTTTCCTGATTTAGCGTTGTGCGTGTACCTCACAAAAGCAAACAAAAATTAGGCCTCCTTCACCACATCCGTTGCCTCATCCAAATGTATGGCAAACTCGGCCTCCCTTAATCGGGACATCGGCTGCTCGTGTACATCTTTGGACGTATCTGACACTGCGCTGTCTCCTATACACTGTCCTAACTATGYCAATGGCAGCCTGCAGGACAAGCTATTCCCCAATAGAGTACGGCTTGGAGGTGAGATGGGACACTTGTTGGTATACAGGCCACATTCCATATCACGCCTGACAATCCATCCCCTGTTATTTGTAGTCCACAAAGTATCTTGTTTTGCCAACCAGATGCCCCATGCTTGGTTTCCCAAATGCCGCTGTAATTTCGTTGGCTACGTTCTCTCATTGACCAGAGTCACTGAGCATCTGAGACAGTGAGGCCTCTGCTCCCCACCACTTACTTCGACGGAGTTAAATCCGTATTCAAGGAAAACATCAAGGTATTTTCCCTCCTATGTTGAAAAGTTKATTGTACCACTGGCGTTTCTTGTGTCGCTGCTGAATTTTCCTTTGGAATGAGAAATCGGTAMATTTTTTGCCTTTCTCTGTTTTTGCAAGTTAGTTTACATTAGCCTCACAGTAGTCCCCCTCAGCATTAGCCCACCTAACCTACACATAAAAACCCCTGACAAAAACATTTATTTTTTAAATTTATTTTTCTAATTATCTTTCTCAAAAAGTTGATAGTCCCATACAATAACCTGTATTTGTATTTTATATAAAACATTTTTTTTTTTAAATCAGTGTGGCAACCCCACTGCATCCTGTTTGCAACAAGGCACTAAAGTAAAACTGCAAAAAAATGTGACAAAGAAATGCACTTTTTGTCCTGACTACAAAGCGTTATGTTTGGGGCAAATCCAACACATCACTGAGTACCAGCATGGTGGTGGCTGSATCATGTTATGGGTATGCTTGTCATTGGCAAGGAATAGGGAGTTTTAGGATAAAAAGAAACAGAATACAGCTAAGGATAGGCAAAATCCTAGCGGAAAACTTGGTTCAGTCTGCTTTCCAACAGACACTGGGAGACAAATTCAYCTTTCTGAAACACAAGACCAAATATACACTGGAGTTGCTTACCAAGAGGCTACGACTGAGGACAGGAACAAGTACAGGAAGTCCTGCTACGACCTCCGCGGAGTCATCAAACTAGCAAAAGGACAATATAGGAATAAGGTGGAATCATATTACAWAGGCTGTGATGCTCGCCCATGTGTCAGGGGCTACAGTCTCTATTACGGGTTACAAAGGAAGACCCAGCCGTGATCCGCCMAACGATGCCTCTCTACCAGACAAAAGGCAATGTATTTGATGCACGCTTCGACAATAACAGTGCCGTGAGTGYCCCCACCGACCCAGAGGACTGGGTGATCCCGCTCTCCGAGGCCCGGCGCGATGCAAGGTGTTTAATCAGGTTAACGAGGGGCTAGAAGGTATTCCAGGGAGCGTTCTCAGAGTATGCGCAGTTCAACTGGCAAGGCCTATTCAGGGTTATTTTCAACCTTTCCTTGTCCCAGTCTGTAACACGCTCATGTCTTATAACCACCACCATTCATGTTCCCAACAACTCTGAAGGCTTCAATGCCACAATGACGACCACCCTGTAGCAGTCACATCTGTAATCAGGAAGTGCTTTGAGAGGCTGGTTATGGCACACATCAACTTCCATCATCCCAGACACCGTAGACCAGGGGTCTCCAGCCCTGTTCCTGGAGAGCTACAATCCTGTACGTTTTCCCTCCAACCCCAGTTGTAACTAACCGGATTCAACTTATTAACCAGCTAATTATTAGAATCGGGGGGGAACTAGATCAGGGTTGGACTGAAAACCTACAGGAGGGTAATCTCTCCAGGAACAGGGTTGGAGTGAAAACCTACAGGATGGTAGCTCTCCACTCCAATTTGCATACCGCCCCCAACAGATGCATAGACGACGCAATCTCAATTGCCCTCACCTAGATAAGAGGAATATGAGTGGTGTAAAGTACTTAAGTAAAAATACTTTAAAGTACTACTTAATTCGTTTTCTGGGGTGTCTGTACTTTACTATTTATATTTTTGTCAACTTTTACTTCACTACATTCCTAAAGAAAATAATGTACTTTTCACTCCATTACATTTTCCCCGACACCCAAAAGTACTCGTTACATTTTGGCAGGAAAATGGTCAGATTCACACCCTTATCAAGAGAACATCCCTGGTCATCCCTACAGCCTCTGTTCCGGGTGGACTCACTTAAACACACATGCTTCGTTTGTAAATTATGTCTAAGTGTTGGAGTGTGACCCTGGCTATCCGTCAATAAATAAGAAACTAGGAAATTGTGTCGTCTGGTTTTCTTTAATATATAAGGATTTTTTAAATGTTTTATTTTACTTTTAATACTTAAGTATATTTCAAACCAAATACTTTTAGACATTTACTCAAGTAGTATTTTACTGGGTGACTCACTTTTACTTGAGTAACTGTCTATTAAGAAACAGTACCAGTCAAAAGTTTGGACACACCTACTCATTCAAGAGTTTTTCTTTATTTTTACTATTTTTGTACATTGTAGAATAATAGTGAAGACATCAAAACTATGAAGTAACACATGAACTCATGTAGTAACCAAAAAAGTGTTAACCAAATCAAAATATTCTCTCAACCAGCTTCATGAGGTAGTCACCTGGAATGCATTTCAATTAACAGGTGTGCCTTCTTAAAAGTTAATTTGTGGAATTTCTTAACCTTCTGAATGTGTTTGAGCCAATCAGTTGTGTTGTGACAAGGTAGGGGGGTATACAGAAGAGCCCTATTTGGTAAAGAACAAGTCCACATTATGGCAAGAACAGCTCAAATAGGCAACGGGAAATGACAGTCCATCTTGTACAGTACATTACTGATCACGTGTATAGTACTGTACATGTGACCAGTAAGGTACTGTACATGTGACCAGTAAGGTACTGTACATGTGACCAGTAATCAGGAATGTACTTGTATCATGTACCAGTTAAGTACTTACAATGGACAGAAGTACGGTAATGTATCAGTAATACATGCCTTGATCGTAATACAGTGATCCGTACCTCGTACAGTGACCAGAATTACGAATGTGAACCGGTAATTACTGTACATGTGACCGATAAGACACAGGACACGTCAAGGACTGTACATATCAGTAATTACATGTGATCATAATGTACTTGGATCGAGTAACATTACATGTGACCATCAATTACATGTACATGTACCATCCCAGTAATACATTTGACCAGTAAGACTACATGGATCAAATGTAATGTGATCAGTAAATAACATTGACAGTTACGTACATATGACCATAATGTACTACCATGTATCAGTAACCTCTACAGTGTATCAGAAAACTGTAACATGTGACCAGTAATACTGTACATGTCATCAAGTAATGTACATGTGATCATAATTACTTGTACATCTGATCATAATGTACTTGTACGTGTTGAGCAGGAATAGGCCCGTACATAATGTATAATGCACTTACATGTATCATAAATGCATAACATAATGTATGACTGTACTTACTGATGATATACAGGAAAAATATGAATCATATAGATCATCTGTACGTTGGTTATTCTCAGATAACATGTTTGCATGCCCATAAGCTCTGTCAAATGCTATGGCACTATATAGGAATTAGTCATCTGGACAGCTTTTATCTTGTGGAGTGTATGTCCCAAACTGTTCATATCTTGGAGGTAGTATGCCACGTCATATCTGAGACGTATGGTCCCACAATAATTGTCATAGTTCTTGAGGATTAGATTTTCCCACTGTTCATATTTGAGAGTGGAGTCCCACTGTTCAATATCTGATGGAGCTGTATGTACACGTCATTCTTGATGAGTAGCTATTCCCACTGTTCATCCTAGTCTTAGATGGAGCTTAGTCCTCATGTGTTCAATTAGTCTTGATGGAGGTAGTTATGTCCCACTAGTTCATTTCAGTCTTGAGTGAGTATGTATCCCTACTGTTCATTAGTCCCTTTGGAGGTAGTAAGTCCCACTGTTCATTAGTCTGATGAGAGTAGAATTCCCACGTTTCTATAGTCTTGATGCCGAGGAGTACTGTCCCTTCATTAGTCTTGATGAGGTAGCTAGTGCCCATGTCAAAAATTAGCTTGGATAGAAGGTCCCACTGTCATTTACGGAAGTATGTCCCACTGTCATCTCCGAGTCTGCATTTTACGGTAGTAGTCCCACTGTTCATTGAGCTCTTTATGGAGCTACATATTTCCACTTCATAGTCTTGATGAGTGTATTAGTCCCCTGTCATTACGTCTTGATTGACGGTAGTATGTTCCTAGTTCATTAGTCTTGATGATCCTAGTATGTCCCCACCTGTCATTATTCTAGGAGTAGTATCCCATGTCATAGTCTTGGGCAAGGCGGGGGGACAAGTATTCCACTGTTCATTTAGTCCTGATGTATATGTCCACGCTCATATCTTGAGACGTAGTATGTCCATGTTCATTAGAAATAACTTGGCAGTCTATCCCACTTGTTCATATCTTGCCATGCAGTGTATTCCCACTGCTTCATTAGTCTTGAGGAGTAGTATGTCCACTGTTCCATTGTAGCCCTCATGGATTAAGTATGTCCACTCATTAGTCTGAGATTCAGATCGCCCACTTGATTTTCATTATCGGTAGTATGTCCACCTTTCATTAGCTTTGAGTATATGCCCACTGTTCCATTAGTATTGGAGTGTATGTCCCCACTGTTCAGTAGTCTTTATGATAGGATGTCCCACTCTCTCATTAATCCTTGAGGTATATGTCCATGCACTTAGTCTGGATGACGGTGTATTCCCACTGTCATTAGTCTTGAGTAAGTATTCCCACTCTTCATGTCTTGACCAGTAGTCACACTGCTTCATTATCTGATGAGGTATATCCACTAAATTCATTACTCTTCTCCATGATTCAGCTCCCACTATTAATCAAGCTTGAGAGAAGTAGTCCCACTTCATTTTAGCTTCATGATTAGATAGTCCATGTTCATTATCTTACTTTAGATGTCCCACTGTTCATTAGTCTGATGAGTAGGTACCTGTCCCACTGTTCATACGTCTTGATAGTATGTCCCACTCGTTCATAGATAGATAGGAAGACGCCACTTTCTATCATCTAAGTAGTAGTCCCACTTCATTATCTCGAGGAGTAGTAGTTCACTCCTTCCATAGTCTTGGAAGGTAGTATACTCCACGTCTTAGTCTTGATGATGTAGTACTCCCACTGTCGTATGATCTTGAGAGTAGATGTGCCCACTGTCAGTAGTACTACAGTAGTATGTCCCACGTTCTTAGTTCTTTTTCTGGGGGACCCGTAGTGTCCCATCTGTTCATATCTGATGATGTAGTCATTGTCCCACTGTTCATTAGCTTCATCCCGGAGTGTATTGCCTACTTTCATTAGTCTGAGGTAGTATTCCCACTGTTCATTAGTCTTATGAGGAATATTTCCCACTGACAGATTAGTCTTGAAAGTATTCCGACTGTTCATTAGCCTTGATTGAGTATATGTCCCACTTTCAAGTTATAGTTAGTAGTCCCACATTCATAAATTCAATGGAGTATTCCACTGTTCATTAGTCTTGGAGTAGCTAGTCCACTGTCATTATCTTGATGCGAGTAGTAGTTCACCACTCATTCACTCTGAGTATATTCCCACTTCGTTAGTCTTCACTGAGGTAGTATGCATGTCCCACTATTTCTTAGTCTTTCGATGCCCATGTAGTATGCCCACTCGCTCATTTAGTCTTGATGCACGTAGTATGTCCCCACTTCATTATCTTTGATGGAGTAGTATTCCCACTGTCATATTTTGAGGATAGTATGTCCCACTGTTCATTATTCTTATGAGTAGTAGGCCAACGTTCAGTTATCTTGAGGAGAGCATGTGCACACTGTTCGTTAGTACCTTGATCGATATGTCGTCCCATCTGTTCATTAGTCTGATGATTAGTAATCCGGTTCTATTAAATCTTGATGAAAATTAATTTTCACCAACTAGCAAGCAGTTAAGAAACAAATCCTATTTACAGATACGGCCCCCGCCAAACTGAGAAATGACACTAAGCCAATGGCGCCGCAACAACTATTCGGCTCTTCCAATCAGAGCGCCGACTGTATACAAGCCGTTTCGAACCAGGACTTCAGTGAGCCGCTAGCACACACCATGTGATTGCCTTCACCGAGCTCGGAACCCAATGGTCCGTGATCGTTTGAGCGGCGGAGGGCTGAGTGTGCGGGCTAAGTGGGCTGAGTTCTTGCTAATGCCGATGTTCGCCGTCAAACTCAGAACTCGGAGAAAATGAGCGTAAGTTATTAGCTAAAGCCCTCCTATGTGGTTGATTCTGAACTTTTTCAGGTGCGGAAACTTGGCATCTTCTACATCCAGTAGCACACCTGGAAATCAGCTTCCTCGTTCCACACGAAACGACGCTCTTGAATGGTTCGGAGCTCGGATTCATCCCATAAGCACGGGTGATGAATTTAAGCCCCGAACCTGTAACCAGGCCGTTGCACGTTTCATGCCGTACCTTACACAGCCGGTCAGTCAGGCCCTACCTCCCAGGCCGTAAACGCTCTAGGCCCTACCTTACCCCATCGACCGTGAGGTTCAGGCCCTACCTACCCAGGCCGTACGTTCAGGCCCTACCTACCAGCCACATTCAGGCCCTACCTACCCAAGCCGTGACGTTCAGCTCCTACCTTACCCAGGCCCGTGACGTTTACAGGCCTACCCTTACCCAGGCCTGACTTCAGGCCCTACCTTACACCCAGTGACTGTCAGGCCCTACTTACCCAGCCGATTTCGACGCAGCCCATACCTTACCCAGCCCGATCACGTTCAGCCCTACCTACCCAGGCCTACGTTTCAGCCCTACCTGACCCAGGCCGTGACGTTCAGCCCTACCGTACCCAGGCCGTACGTCAGACCCTACCGTAACCCAGGCCCGTGACTTCCCAGCCCTACCTTTACCCAGGCCAGTGACTTCAGGGCCCTACCTACCCAGGCCGTACGTTTCAGCCCTAACCCTTACCAGGCCGTTACGTTCAGCCTCTTACCTACCCAGGCCGTGCACGTTCAGGCCCTACCTACCCAGGCCTGACGTTCAGCCCTATACCAGGCCGGACGTTCAGCCCTACCGTCACCCAGCCGTGAACGTTTCACGGGCCCTACCATACCCAGCCTTGACTTCAGCCCTACCCCTGACACAGCCTTGCCTGCGACCCACCTTACACAGCCTGTGTTGCGAGCGCCGAGCGGAGCGCCAGCCGTGAGCGTGCAGCCGTGACGAGCGACAGCGCCGTGTTCTTTCAGCCCTTACCTACAGCCGGTGACGGCAGCCCTACCTTACCCAGCCGTGACGGCAAGCCGAAAAGCCCCTGACCTAGCCCGTGACTCAGCCCCTACCGGTACCATGCCCCGAGTTTGCGCTCTTGTCGGCCAATTAAGCGTGGCCAGATTTTAGTTCACTTGTAGGCAATATGACGGGACGGGCAGCAGAGCAGTTGGCAACGCGCAGCGCAAATGTCAGGTGAGATCGAAAACCCTCCCGATGTTATAGAAAAAACAACCACACGCTTTCTGCGTGGGCCTCCCCCCGTTGTGGGTGGAGAGACGACTGCGGCGCGGCCTGCCAGCAATACACCAGGGCAGGCGCCGGGAGGATCACTGAATCATGGAAACTGAGCCCGGGCCAGGCTCATGCTGCACTATTACAGTCAGAAGCGCTAAAGTAAGCAGAATAGGCCAACCCGTTAAATTGGCAGAAGCAAATGCCACGGGCCTTGGGGAAGTTGAGGCCGGAACGCACAGCCCCGATGTAAGGAGCCGAACGCTCGGCGGTAAGAGCAGCGAACGTCAGGCCGAAGGAGGGCCTGAACAACACCCTGTGTGAAGGGAAGATGAACGGTCACGGCCGGGAAGGCAGCCGAACACACGGCCGGGAACTGGTAGGCGCATTGAACGGCACGCCGGTGAATGGGAGGGCCGGAAACGGCACGCCTTGAGGAGAGTAGCGGAACGTGCACGCTGGGAGTAGTGCCGGAACGCACGCCGGGGTTACGGTGGCCGGAACTCACGCACGGGTAAGAAGGCTGAACGTTCACGCTGGGAAGTAGGCGAAACGGCCAGGCCGCGAAGGAGCGCCTTGAACGACCGCCGGGAAAGGTAGGCCTGAACGTCACCCTTGTTAAGGTAGGCCTTGAAACGCGCACCCGCCGGGGCGGAGGGCCGGCCACGTCACGGCCGTTACGGGAGGGCCTGGAACGTTCCGCCTGTAAGCCGGAGGGCCGAACGTCCACGGCCTGCGAGTAGGATGCACGAACTCACTGCCTGAAGGAGACCAACGCACAGGCCTGGGCAAGGCCGAGGCCTGAACGGCACGGCCTGGTGGAATAGGCCGACGCACGCCGGCGGGAAGTGAGGCCTGAACGGCAACGGCCGGTAGCGAGGCCGCTGAGCACGGCCTCGAGGGGACGGGAGTGGCCTTGAACGCACCGCCGGTACGGAGGCCTGAACGCACCGGGGGGAACGAGGCCCTGAACGGCACAGCCCGGGGGAAGGTAGGGCTCTGTCAACGTGCACGCCGGGAAAGCTGTGAGGCCGTGAACAGCACGCCTCGAAGGCCCTAACAGCGAACGTCACCGCCGGCGAATCGGGCGGGCCGAAAAGTGCAGACCCGAGGCATGAAAGTCCCCGGCTCTCATCAACCCAAATTTGACACCAGAACCCATGTGTCGGCGCAGGGCCCGCGCTCTAGAACGAGAAGCGGAAGCCCACGTGGCCTCCACGTGGCGCGTGTAGAAAGAGCCGCAAGGGTCCCACCGGAAAAAAAAGGCGTCAGAATCAACCAATAGATGTGGCGCGACGGCGAAGAAACGACCTGCAGTGGCTGACAGCGTCCTTGCGCGCATAACTAGTTGCCAACACACCTGCTTTGCACGTCCTTTCCTCCGTACTTGGCCTCATCCCCACCCTAAGATTCCCCAATCTTCCCCCTCACACCTCACCCCAACACCGCAGCCCCCGCCCCAGCCGTCAACCGCCCAGTCACACGCACCAGGGGTCCGAGGCTTATATACATCCATCACGTCGATCTCGCCGCGCGCACACCGCACCGACACAACTCACTGTGTAGTCCATCCACCCGCAGCCTCTGTGCACATACCCCGAGTGAAGCCCCATCAGTTAGTTTGCGAAATTTGTTGCTGTGTAGGCGTCCAGGTGGGCCCGGGGTGTGTTACGCCGCACCGGTAAAGAATATTATGTGCTATGTACGCTGACCTGGCCCCGGGGGGTGAGACAAAAGATAAGTGGCCTACCCATGTAGTGTCGGAATAGGACCCTCGCAAGTACTATTTTCAGAGAATCTGTCTGGACACACACCTCCTCGTCCAGCCAGCACTCCCCGTGCGGTAGCTCCTAGACTTACATCACCGTTCACCCGTGCGCTAGTGCCGCAATATGTGTTATCTGTAACCATTATCAATCTCTCCACGTCAGGCGCACACGACACTCTCTATCTATCCCTAGACATGATCCACTCTTCCTACACCAGTGACGGATTCTTATCACGTACCTATTGCCGCCATTCGCCCATCGTCACCTTGTATTACGCTCGCGACATGTTACTTACTTTCCTACAGCAATACTACACTTTCCACTGTGAATAGCTTATCTACACCATCACACTCGCCGCTCATTCAACCGCCATTCGCTCAGCCGTGCTACATACTCTTTTCTCCTTTCCTCTACACAGCACACTATCTCTTACCCACATATAACATTACTATCTCGTCCTCACTCATAACACGAAACCCTATCTCCTACTTCAATGTATTCTCTGTCTCAGCATACTACCTCCATCAAGCTCTTATCTATACTCCCATACACCACTTCTATATCTTCTCCATGCCCCAGAACAACCACATGATGCGAAGCACTATAGTACCAGTGCTCTAATCTTTTTCTCTCAACTCTATATCTCTCTATATACTCCGATCGCACATTAATCTCCTCTCTGTCCCCGCTCTAGTGAGCCGCGTATTCTATGATCTCTCACACTCTCCTAGCATCTACCAGACTCTATCTCTCAGACTTCTCTCTCTATCTATCCCCACGTAAACTACTTCCGATCCACTATCCTACCAACACAGCTTTACGACTAATCAGAACAGTGGAAATCCCCTAGTAATATCATACCATAAACCTTTCGTACACTCTCTCTCCTAATCTCTAAGAACTGTACCCTCATACTACCCCCCTATTGTCTTATAAAACTAGTTTTCTCATAGAAACACGTGGACATACATCTCTACTCAAAGTATTAGTAAACATTGGTACATATCTTCTATCTCCAAAGTACAACTATCGTATCTCTTCTCTCCCTCACGAACTTTACCATTTACTCACCTCCATCATGACTACATACCCAAGTGCTGACATACTACCCTCCATCCCATTTAAAGACTACCTATATAAAACAGGGAACTACTACCTCCATCAAATACTAATGAACCCAGTGGACACTACCCCAAGACTAAAAATGAACAGTGGACATACTACCCTCCAATATCAAACTAATGACACAGTGACACATTGAACTACCTACCATCTAAACTAGCTAAGAACAGTGGACATACTACCTCCTATTCTAAGTCTAAGAACAGTGGGACAATTACACCTCCAGACTAATTGAACAGGGACTATACTACCTCCTCATAGAAATAACAGTGAAACTTACCTAAGACCTAATGAAAGTAGGACCCCTACCTATCCTCCATGAGACTAAGAACAGGGACAGTACTACCGCCCATCAAGGACATAATGAACAGTGGGAATAACTACCTCCCATGAGACCTAATGAACATTGGACATATCCTCCATCAAAAATAATACAGTGGACAACTACTCCAAGACTAATGAACATGACATACTACCTTACAACAACTAATGAACCAGTGACATACTACCTCCATCAAGACTAAATGAACAGTGGACATACTACCTCCTAAATAAAAAACAGCTGGCATACTACCTCCACAAGACTAATATGAACATGAATACATACTACCTCCAATACTAAATGAACATGAATACTAACCTCCAAGACTACGTTAAGAACATGGGACATACGACTCCAAGACAACCCCCTATGAACAGTGGACATACTACCCCATCACAGACACTACCAAAACACCAGGAACAGTGGATCATACTACCTCCACTCAAGTATCTAAGAACATGAACATACTACATCCATTTCAAGGACTAACTCGACATGGGACATACCACCGCCATCAAGAACGATGATGAAACGGGACATTACACCGCAAGAACTTATATGAACAGTTGGACGTTACACCCCATCTAAGATTAATGATACATGGGACATTTAACGACCGCCAAAGACTAAAACAGGACATACTTCCTCAAACTTACAAGAACAGTTGGGACAATACCTTCCATCAAAAAGGAGCGCGAAAATTAACAAAACAGTGGGACATACGACCTCCATCGGACGAGATGAACAGTGAAGACTACACTCCATCAAGAACTACAGAAACCAGTACAGTAACCACCTTTCGATCAAGACTAACATCAATCAGGTCAACATCCGACTACGCTCATCAAGGACGTAAATTGAACCCAGGTGGACAGCCACACATTACCCTCTCATTCAGCGTAGCTAAGACTCACTGACCAGACAAGACGTCTTCAGTAAGCCAACCATGCCCAGGTAGCACAGACGACGGCCACCTAGTGGCTAAACGCATACATCTCCCTGTCCTTAGGGCGAGGTTCTTGCAACCAGAGCCACAAAACTCAGACATTTAACATATTCCTAAATACCACTTCTCTTGATATATGTTGAGAATGACAGTTGCAAAGAAACATAGCCAAAGAAATTATAGGCTTGAACCTACGAAAACCACTTGCGGTTGCTAGGCAGGGGATGTTTAAACCATTAGGAGCCACCTGTCTCCTTGACATTCTTTACCGGGCTCTTTGTATATTTTGACATAGAGAATTGTAGAAACATACAACAAAAACACAAGAAAATTACACTCATTGAACCTAAAAATTCTAGTCCCAAACGCAGGGAAATTTAACCTTCACAATTTTACTACTCTTCCCTGATAAATACATTGAGGCTGTAGAAACGTATAGAAACGCGCAAGAGAGGGAGATCTTTTGAACAAACCCAACCTGGGTGTTACATGGTCCTAGTATATTTCTACCCCTTGCAAAAGTTTGTGAACCACCAAACTCTTTTTGGCATATTTGGATATTTGAAGATTTGCAGAAACGACACAAAAAAACAGCACCAAGAGACCTGAGGTGTGGTTTGTCTTAGTAATATCTGTGATGTCTCAAGGATAACCTGTCACCCACCTTGCCCAACTGTTTCTCGACCAGGGAGAGGATCCATTGGAAGGCCTGGGACATACTAAACAACAACGAACCAATCCAGGCAGACACTGCCTCTCCCTTACAATACCATGTCGAAACACAACTGGGGTTCACTTCAGGATGTTCACCCAGAACCGCAGGGGCAGGTCTAGAAGGAGCAGGACTAGAGGGACCAGTAAAACGGATTCTATCACTATTCGCCAATACAGTGAGTGGGGTGAATATGAGTATGAGGTGTGAGGTAAATAACCAACACCATTTGAGTGGACACTAGGAAGACATTAAGAAGAGCCCAGATGGATTCTCACGTAACATAAATACATACTCAACAGGACTACCTCCAACTATGTACCATTCAGGGGTCAAGTATATAATCCAAGTTAAGGCCACAGGGAACTATGAGCGACCTCAGTCCCCGTAAAGGACACTGACAACAGAAATGGAAGGACTACTTGAACTTAATGCTCATAAAATAAAATGCTCCAATATTTGTTTTCCATTGCAAAAAGTGTTTAGCTACAGTGTCGACCTAGATAGAGTGAAAGGATTTGTATTATTTATAATTTTAGTAACCTTTATTTAACACTGCCCTAGGCAATGTCCCTGCCTCTATCAGAACGAATATAACGACTTATTTACAGATGACGGGTTATGAAACAGTTTGGTACATTACTACCCTCCATCAAAAGCCAACAAAGCAAAATGGACACTCACGCTGCCGGGGGAGGACATACTACCCATTACGAAGGGGGACTTAGGGATTACAAATAAGATAACTAAGGGACAAACAACAACACATCAAGAGAGGGAAAGAGCAAGACAAGACACCGCCATCTGACATAAAAGAAAGACCTATAGACAAAGACCTAAACAAGCAAGGATCCATGGATACCAACATCAAACAGACCGCAATAGCTTACCAAGACTCAATAGGGAACAGGCGGAAAAACTTACCTCCATTCAAGACGAAGAACATACAGAGTTTGAGCCACACGAGAAGACTTTAATCAAATCATGACAGTATCCGCCAGCTCAAGAGACAACTAACCCGAAATATAGGAATCAGATAACACACCCACCCACACACTGCATAGACAGAGTACGCAAACATTTAATTGAGGCAACAGGGCACACACAACCTAGGCAATCAAGCTAAGCGGCAGGAAGAACAACTAGCTTCCACGACAAAGACATACATACAATTGTGACACTACACACAAAGACCCACAAGTCAGT
>NW_019945761.1:74115-87993 GCF_002910315.2 Salvelinus sp. IW2-2015 | reverse complement strand
ACTGGGTCTAAGATAAAACACCGGTACCCCATATCCAAACACGGGTCTAGATAAACACCGTACCCATATCAAAAAACACGGGTCTAGATAAAACACCGGTACATATCAAAACACGGGTCTAGATTAAAAACAACGGTACCCATATCAAACACGGGTCTAGATAAAACAACGGTAAACCCATATCAAACACGGGTCTAGAAAACACCGTTTACCATAATCCCAAAACACTGGTCTAGATTAAACAATGGTAACTCCATATTTCCAAACACGGGTCTAGATAAACACGGTACCCCATATCAAAACACTGGTCTAGATAACACGGTACCAATCCAAACAACGGGGTCTAGTAAACACCCACCGGTTACCCATATCAAACAACTGGTCTAGATGTAAAACCACCGGTACCATGTATCAAACCACGGGTTCTAGATAAAACACCGTAACCCATATCAAACAGGGTCTAGATTAAACAACGGTTACCCATAATCAAACAACGGGTCTAGATAAACACCGGTACCCATATCAAAACGGGGTCTAGATAAACACCGGGACCCCATATCTCAACCAACTGGTCTAGATAAACACGGTACCATATTTTCAAACACGGGTCTTAGAATAAACACCGGTAACCCATTATCAAACAACGGGTCTAGGATAAACACGGTACCATATCAAACACGGGTTTTCTAGATAAAAAACAATCGGTACCCATATTTCAAAACACGGGTCTAGATAACAACGTTACCATATTTCAAACAGGTCTAAGATTTAAAACACCGGTACCCATTATCAAACCACTGGTCTAGATAAACAATGGTACCATAATTCAAAACGGGTCTAGATAAAACAACCGGTACCCATTATCAAAAACACTGTCTAGATAAACACCGTACCCATATCAAACACGGGTCGTAGATAAAACAACGGTACCCATATTCAAAACACTGGTCTAGATAAACACCGGTTACCATATCAAACCGGTCGGAGAAAACACGTACCCATATTCAACCAGGTTCTAGATAAAACACCGGTAACCCATATCAAACCACGGTTCTAGATAGAACACCGGTACCCATATCCCAACACTGGTCTAGATAAACAAGGTACCATTATCAAACCACGGGTTCTAGAATAAACACCGGTTACCCCATATCAAACATTGTCTAGATAAAACACCGGTAACCCATATTCCAAACACGGTCTAGATAAACACCGGTACCCATATCAAAACACTGGTCTAGATAAACACCGGTTACCCATATCAACCTGGTCTAGATAAACCACCGTACCCAATCCAAACCCACGGGGTCTAGATAAAACACCGGTACCCATATTCAAACCCACTGGTCCTAATAAACACCGTACATTATCAAACCCCATGGGTCTAGTAAAACAACCGGTACCCATATCCAAACACGGGGTCTAGATAACACCGGTTACCCATATTCCAAAAACACTGTCTAGATGAAACACGGTTAACCCATATTCAAAACACTGGTCTAGATAAAACAATGGTTACCCTATCAAAAACACTGGTCTAGATAAAAACAACCGGTACCCATATCAAACACTGGTCTAGATAAAACACCGGTACCCATTATCCAACACTGGTCTAGATTTAAACCACGGTACCCAGATCAAACACTTGGTCTAGAGTAAACACCGTTTACCCCCATATCAAAACACTGGTGTCTAGATAAAAACACCGGACCCATATCAAACCCACGGTCTAGATAAACACCGGTACCCATATCAAAACCACTGTCTTAGATAAAAACCACCGGTACCCATATTCAAACACTGGGTCTAGATAAACATGTACCATATCAAAACCACTGGGTCTAGATAAACACCGGTACCATATCCAAACACTTGTTTCTAGATAAACACGTTACCCCATTCAAACACTGTTCTAGATAAACCACCGACCAATCCAAACACGGGTCAGATAAACACGGTAACCAATATCAAAACACTGGTCTAGATAAACACCGGTTACCCAGATTCAAAACAACTTGGTCTAAGATAAAACCACCGGTAACCCAATCAAAACACTGGTCTAGATAAACCACCGTACCCATATCAAACCACTGGTCTAGATAAAACCACCGGTACCCATATTTCAAAAACAGACTGGTCTAGATAAAACACCGTACCCCATTATCAAACACTGTTCTAGATGAAACACCGGTACCAAGAATCAAACACGGGTCTAGATTTAAACACCGGTACCCATATTAAAAACACTGGTCTAGATAAACACCGGGACCCATATAAACACTGGTCTAGATAAAAACACCGGTTACCCATATCCAAACCACGGTCGAGGATAAACACCCACCACTCCATAAAAATAAACAACCAAGGAACCACCACCCACACACAATTACGGTAACCCATATCCAAACACGGGTTCTAGATTAAACACCGACCCATATCAGACCAAAACTGGTCTAGATAAACCACGGTACCCATATCAAAACACTGGTCTTAGATAAACCACCGGTACCATATTCAACACTGGTCTTAGATAAACCTACCGGACCCCCATATTCAGTAACCAACTGGGTCTAGATTAAACACGGGTACCCATATTCAAACACTGGTCTAGATAAACACCGGTACCCATATCAAAACACTGGTCTAGATAAACACCCGGTACCATATCAAACACTGTTCTAGATTTAAAACACCGGTTTACCCATATCCAACACGGTCTAGATAAAACACCCGGTACCCCATATCGAAACACTTCTAGATAAACACGGTACCCATATCAAAACCACTGGTCTAGATTAAACACCGGACCCATATCAAAACACGGGTCTAGATAAACACCGGTACCCATATCAAACACGGGTCGAGATAAAAAACAACGGTACCCATATCAAACACTGGGTCTAGATAACACCGGTACCCATATCAAACACTGGTCTAGAATAAACACGGTAACCCATATCAAAACCAACTGCTAAGATAAAACAACCGGTTTAACCCATATCAAACACTGTTCTAGATAAACACCGGTACCCATATTCAAACACGGGTCTAGAATAAACACCGGTACCTATCAAACCCACTGGTCTAAGATTAAACACGGTACCCATATCAAAACCATTGGTCTAGATAAAAAAACACCGGTACCCATATCAACACGGGGTCTGAGATAAAACACCGTACCCCATATCAAAACCACTGGTCTAGATAAACACCGGTTACATATTCAAACACGGTTCTAAGTAAACAACCGTTACCCATATCAACACTGGTCTAGATAAACCCCACCGGTTACCCATATCCAAACCACTGTCTAGATAAACACCGGTACCCATATCAAACCACTTGTCTAGATAAACCACCGGTACCATATTCCAAACACTGGTCCTAGATTAAACACGGTACCGCATATTCAAAAACATGGTCTAGATAAACCACGGTACCCATATCCAAACCACGGTCTAGATTAAAACACCGGTACCCCATATTCAAACACTGGTCTAGATAAACCACCGGTAACCCATATCAAAACACTGTCTTAGAATAAAAACACCGGTACACCATATCAAAACACTGGTCTAGATTAAACACCGTACCATATCAAAAACCAGGTTCTAGATAAAAACCACCGTACCCCATATCAAACACGGGTCTAAGATAAAACACCGGTACCATATCCAAACCACGGGTCTAGAAAACCACGGTACCCATATCCAAACACTGGTCTATACTCAATGCTGTGTGGTGTTAGTAAACCACTTTAACCTCAAGGCCCCTAACCCCGGCAGGCCCTTAACCTCCAAGGCCCCTGACCCCAGGCCGCTAACCCCCAGCCGCTGAACCCCCCAGGGCCGCTAACCCCAGGCCGCTAACCCCAGCCCCTGACCCCTAAACCCCCAGGCCGCTAAACCCCCAGGCCTGCTACCCCCAGGGCCCTGACCCCCAGGCGCGACCCCCAGCCGCTAACCCCAGGCCCCTGACCCCAGCGCTAAACCCCCAGGGCCGCTAACCCCCAGGCCCCTGACCCCCAGGCCCCTAACCCTAAGGCCACTAACCCCAGGACTGAACCCAGGCCCCTAACCCCCAGGCGCTACCCCCAGCCCTAACCCCCAAGGGCCCCTAAACCCCAGCACTGACCCCAGGCCCCTAACCCAGGCCGCTAACCCCCAAGGGCCCCTACCCCAGGGCCCTAAACCACCCAGCCCCCTTAACCCCAAGGCAGACTGACTCACCGCTTCAGGCTCCAGTTGTTTCGATGGCGCCAAAGAGGGAACCTCTCAGACTGCAGGACTACGGTCTTCTCCAACAACAACCACTTTCTACGGGTTTAACACGACCCTGAGGGAGAGAGAGAGGAAGTGATGGGGGAGGAGAGAAGAGAGAGGGGGAGGAGAGAGAGGGGAAGAGTGGAGAGAGAGGGAATCGATGGGGAGGAGAGAAAGCAGAAGAGAGGGGAGCACGAGAGAGTGAGAGAGAGCAACGAGAGAGAGAGAAGAGAGAGAGAGAGAAAGAGAGAGAGGAGGCCACGAGAGAGAGAGAGAAGAGAGAGAGAGAGAGAGAGAAGAGGAGAGAGAGCAAGAAGAGGAAGAGAGATGAGAGGGACGAGGAAGAGAGGGAAGCAGAGGGAGAGAAGGGGGAGGTTCGTGAGATAAAGAGCAGTTAAAACACAATATCAGCAGTATTTACAGAAGTCTGTCTCTATGCAGAGGAAGAGGAGGGAGTTCCCTGACCTGCCTCTGAGTTGTCTGAAGGTCAAACTCCATAAGACTTTGAAGGCATGCTGTGGAGCGGAGACATGAGAAGGAGAGAGAGTTGGGCTCATTATTTTTTATTTTTTTCTATTTTTCTACGTTATTTATCCAGGTAAGATTGGGAACTGAGACACATTCTCCAATTTGCAGCGAACGACTGGGGAATAGTTACGGGAGAGGAGGGGATGAAGATGAGCCAATTTTAAACTATATTAAAGGAACATTTTACACCCATGTAATCCAATGGCTTTTGTTTGTTTCAAGTAATCCATAGTAGACACACCAGACAGCGGTTTGGAAATGTGATTTGGTGGGTGAAATGAATCTAGGATATCTAGCTTTGAATGTCTGATCAGTCCTAATGATCTCCAATGGCCCGAATTGAGTCATATTCCTACAACTCCCATAGAATTTCCCTCTGTCTAAATTAGGTTAGAGTGGGCGGGTTGGGTGTGGGTTGGTTTCAGGACCGTACGTGGTCCAAAATGTGCTTCAAAACAAGGAGAGATCTATCTCACAGACAATCATTAAAATGTTTCTTGACTTTATTGTTCAGAGTTGATGAAGGTAGCTAACAGCCATACTCGTGCTTTCTCATGAGTCATTGAGCGGAGCACATGCAGAGCAGCGGGAGAGAAGAGTGGACAGAGGGACAGCTATCATGGAGATTAATGACATAGGGAATTATTATTTCTAATTTCGGTTGTAGGGCAGAAAGAAATCTGCCTGGGTATAGGGCTGAACGTCGACGGTGCCCTGGGGTAGGGCCTGAACGTCGCGTGCCTGGGTAGGGGCACTGAACTATCCACGGTGCCTGGTAGGGCCTGAACGTCGCCGGTGCCTGGGTAAGGCCTGGAACGTCGCGGTGCCCTGGGGTAGGCGCCAGAAACGGTCGTGGTCCAAAAATCCTGGGGTAGGGCCTGAAACGGTCAACGGTGCACATTGGGATTAGGCCCTAGAACGTCGCGGTGCCTGGGTAGCGGCCTGAAACGACCGCCGCGGTGCCCTGGGGTAGGAGCCCTGGAACGTTCGCGGTGCCTCGGTTAGGCTGAACGTCGCAAGGTGTGCACTAGGGTAGGGCCTGAACGTAACGGTGCCTGGGTGTAGGGCCTGACACGTCGCAGGTGGCCTAGGTAGGGGCCTGAACGCCGCGGTGCCCCTAGGGTAGGGGCCTAACATCAACCGAGTGCCTGGGTAGGGCTGACGCCGGCGCTTAGGCCTGAGTCGCGGTGCCTGGGTAGGGCCTGAACGTCGCGGTGCTGGTAGGGCCTGAAGCCGTCGCTGGATAGGCTGCGTCGGGTAGGCCTGGAAGTTCACGTGCCCGGTCTGAGCATGGCCGTGAACGCTCGCGTAGCCCTGGATGTACGGGGCCCTGGGTAGGCTCAACGCCGCGGTGCCTAGGGTAGAGGGCCTGAACGTCCGCGGTGCACTGGTAGGGAGCACTTCGAACGTCGCGGGCCTGGGGTAGGGCTTGACGCGCAGGTGGGCTGCAGGGAGTTAGGGCATGGATCGACGTGCCTGGGTAGGGAGCCTTAGCAATCGGTCCTGCGTCTGGTAGCCTGACACACTGGCAGGATAGTGCAGGTCACATTTTTGGTGCAGTCTGGAAGGAGGCATTCAGCATCTGATGCAGTCTGGGTAAGGGGAGTCAGCGATGTGCAGTACCTGGAAGGAGGAGTCAGCTAAATGCAGCCCTGACGGGGGATCGCAATCTCTGTCTGGGAAGGGAGGAGTCAAGCCTGTGCAGTCCTGGAGGAAGGAGTAGAATGGTGTGCAGTGCATGGAAGGATCAATGCAGTGCGTCTGGGAAGGGGAGATTTAGCATCTGGTGCAGTCTGGAGGAGGAGTCAGCATGGTGCTAGTTCCTGGAAGGAGGAGTCAGCATGGTGGCAGTCCTGGGAAGGGAAGAGTCCAGCCTGATTAGCAGTCTGGGAAGGAAGGAGTCAGCATGCGTGGAGTCTGGGAAGGAGGAGTCATGCTGGTGGTTGGACAAGTATGGAAGCGAGTGTGCACTAGGGAGTCAAGCTAGGCATGAGGCCTGGGAGAGCACATGCAGTCTGGGAAGGAGGTTCAGCATGGTGCAGGACTGGAAAGGAGGGTTCCAGCAGGTCAGTGGAGGAGGTAGCAAGTCTCTGGGAAGGAGGTAGTCAGGCCATGGTGATCGGGATGTTTTTGATGATAGTGTACGATGGAAACCGTACGCTGACGGTGTGTTTTTTTCGACAGGTCGATGAAACCTTGTTGACGTTTCTGACGGGTGTTTTGACAGGTATCGATGACAAAACCGTACGGCTGTACGGTGGTGTTTTGACTAGGTACAGATTGGAAACGTCGCTGAGCGGGGTGTTGTCTGAAGGTTTACGATGAAATCTGTACGCTTGACCGGGGATTATCTGAAAGGTCCATGAAACCCGTACGCTGAACTGGATTGTATTTTGAAAGGTACAATGAAACTGTTACGCTGACAGGGGGTGTTTATGGAAAAGGTACGACTGAACCGCTCACGTTTGGACGTGGGTGTGTTTGATACTAGCCGTTACGATGAAAACCTTACGCTTGACGGGATGTTTTGATCAGTGTTACGATTGAAAACCTACGTTGACGGGTGGTTTTACCACTGTTACGATGAAAACGTACAGGCCAGAATGAGGACTGGCCACCCCTCAAGCTTCTGGTTCTCCTCTCTAGGTTCTTCCTAGGTTTTTTTTGGCCTTTCTAGGGAGTTTTTCCTAGCCACCGTGCTTCTACACCTGCATTGCTTGCTGTTTGGGGGTTTTATGCTGGGTTTCTGTACGGCACTTTGAGATATCAGCTGATGTACGAAGGGCTTTATAAATACATTAGATTTGATGGTGTTTAACATGATATTTGAATGACTACCTCATCTCTGTACCCCACACATACAGTACAATTATCTGTAAGGTCTCGGTCGAGCAGTGAATTTCAAAAAACATATTCAACCACAAAGACCAGGGAGGTTTTCCAACGCCTCGTAAAGAAGGGCACCTATTGGTAGATGGGTAAAAAATAAAAAGCAGACATTGAATATCCCTTTGAGCATGATGAAGTTATTCATTACACCTTGGATGGTGTATCAATACACCCAGTCACTACAAAGACACAGGCGTCCTTCCTAACTTAGTTACCGGAGAGGAAGGAAACCGCTCAGGGATTTCAACATGAAGCCAATGGCGACACAATGGTGGTAGGCCTGATCACCAACAACGATGAGACAGCCTATAGGGAGGAGGTCAGACACCTGGCAGTGTGGTGCCAGGACAACAACCTCTCCCTCAATGTGAGAAAAACAAAGGAGCTGATTGTGGACTACAGGAAGAGGACCGAACAGGCCTCCATTAACATCGATGGGGCTGTAGTGGAGCAGGTGGAGAGTTTCAAGTGCCTTGACGTCCACATCACCAACAAAGCATCATGGTCCAAACACACCAAGACAGTCGTGAAGAGGGTCACGACAACGCCTATTCCCCCTCAGGAGACTGAAAAGATTTGGCACGGGTCCCCAGATCCTCAAAAAGTTCTACAGAAATTACTACTGATTACTATTGATTACTATGGACCACTGTGGACCACTGTGGACCACTATGGACCACTATTGATTACTATTGATTACTATTGATTACTATTGATCACTATTGATCACTATTGATCACTATTGATCACTATTGATCACTATTGATCACTATTGATTACTATTGATTACTATTGATCACTATTGATTACTATTGATCACTATTGATTACTATTGATCACTATTGATACTATAAAGCTGAACTGAGATGTGTTTTCGGTTGTTGAATCCATTCGACCATTTCAGGAGTATCTTTCTAAAAATAAAAAAATAAAAATAAAGTGATTTCTGAATATCTACTAACTCATTGATCGTGTTTTGTAGTAAACCCTTTTGGTTGATTATCTGCATTGGCGTCTACAAATAAAGGATCCATAAAAAACACACACGCGCAGCAACACGTTAATAAACACACAGTATTGAGCCAAGAGGACCTGCTTCCCTACAAAACATTGTTAGAGAACCGCAGAAACACTAACTAAATGAGATCATTTTTGCCAGTATTTGGAGCAAGAACACTGTATTCAGGGTACAACACACACACATATTCACCTCAGCTCTTTCTTCACCTCCTCATAGTCAGCGGATGGGAGGAGAGGGGATGAGAGCAGAGCGAGGGAGGGAGGGAGGAGAGGGGATGAGAGCAGAGCGAGGGATGGGGAGGAGAGGGGAGAGAGCAGAGCAAGGGAGGGGAGGAGATGAGAGCAGAGCGAGGGAGGGGAGGAAGAGGGGATGAGAAGCAGAGCAGAGCGAGGGAGGGAGGGAGAGGGAATGAGAGCAGAGCGAGGGAGGGGAGGAGAGGGGTGAGAGCAGAGCGAGGGAGGGGAGGAGAGGGGTGAGAGCAGAGGAGGAGGGGAGGAGAGCAGAGGGGTGGAGAGCAGAGCGAGGAGGGGTGAGAGCAGAGGCGAGGGAGGGGTTGAGAGCAGAGCAGAGGGAGGGGTTGAGAGCAGAGCGAGGGAGGGGAATGAAAGCAGAGCAAGAGCGAGGGAGCGGATGACAGCAGAGCGAGGGAGGGGCGAACAGCAGAGCGAGGGAGGGGAGGAGAGGGGATGAGAGCAGAGCGAGGGAGGGGAGGGCATGAGAGCAGAGCGAGGGAGAGGAGGAGATTAAATGAATGCAGTATAATGACAATCAACTTTTACATACACGTGTGAGGTTGTGAGCGTGTGCGTGTGCGTGTGCGTGTGCGTGTGCGTGTGCGCGTGCGCTGCGCGCGCGTGCGTGTGTCTATATAGCCTACCTTGAGGGTGGCAGTCTTGGTGCTGAGCTGTAGTTGCAGCTGTGTGATCTGTGTGCTGGAGCTTCCCTGAGTTTAGACAGGCTGGCTGCAGTCTTCTGAACGTCTTCCACCAGCTGAACCATCTCCCTGTCCTTCGCCCCCAGCTCTGCCTCCAGACTGGAGCGGGACACCGCCTCCACCGCCTGCTCCTATAGGTCAAACACACTAATATAGCAATCTACAATCAGAACAGTCTGGTCCTATAGGTCAACACACACATCAATATAGAAACTACCAATCAGAACAGTCTGCTTCCTATAGGTCAACACACACATCAATATAGCAAACTACCAATCAGAACAGTCTGCTCCTATAGGTCAACACACACATCAATATAGCAAACTACACAATCACAACAGTCTGATCCTATAGGTCAACACACACATCATATAGCAACTACCAATCAGAACAGTCTGCTCCTATAGGTCAAACACACACATCAATATAGCAAACTACCAATCAGAACAGTCTGCTCCTATAGGTCAACACACACATCAATATAGCAAACTACCAATCACAACAGTCTGCCTCCTATAGGTCAACACACACATCAATATAGCAAACTACCAATCAGAACAGTCTGCTCCTATAGGTCAACACACACATCAAATATAGCAAACTACCAATCAGAACAGTCTGCTCCTATAGGTCAACACACACATCAATATAGCAATCTACCAATCAGAACAGTCTGCTCCTATAGGTCAACACACACATCAATATAGCAATCTACCAATCAAGAACAATCTGCTCCTATAGGTCAACATATACATCAATATAGCAATCTACCAATCACAACAGTCTGCTCATAGGTCAATACATACATCAATACATTAATCAATCAACAATCAATACATCAATTGATCAATTGATCAATAGGTCAATACATACATCAATTATAGCAATACTACCATTCACAACAGTTTGCTCCTATAGGTCAACACACACAAATACATTAATCAATATCAACCAATCAATACATCAATTGATCAATTTCTACCAATCCAAACAGTTCCTGCTCATAGGTCAATACATACATCAATACATTATTCAATCAACCAATCAATAATAATCACCAATTCTGTGAGGTATAGTGATCCTAACGCATTCTGCTACTCGGACTAGAGAAGCAAGGGGAGAAAATCAAACCAACCAATCACTATAGCCTGCTCATAGGTCAATACATACATCAACCAACCAACCCAATCACTATAGGACAGCTACATGTCTGGTAGTCTGGTCTGGGTGGTCAGCTGGCAGGTGATTGGTTAGAAGAGGTTCAGCTGCTCCCTCAGACGTGTCCCGCTCCCTCTGTGCCTGCCTCCGCCCTCTGAGAGACAAAGTGAGAGAGACAGAGAGGCAGAGACAGAGAGGCAGAGAGAAGAGAGGGCAGAGAGAGAAGCAAGAGAGAGAGAGAGGCAGAGCGAGAGAGAGAGAGGCAGAGCGAGAGAGAGAGGCAGAGCGAGAGAGAGAGGCAGAGCGAGAGAAGAGAGAGGCAGAAGGAGGAGAGAGGAGAGCAGAGCGAGCAAAGAGGGAGAAGAAGGGAGGCAGAGCGAGAGAGAGAGTGGCCAGAGCGAGAGAGAGAGTGAGGCAGAGAGAGAGGCAGAGCGAGAGAGAGGCAGAGAGAGAGAGAGGCAAGAAGAGAGAGAGAGGCAGAGCGAGAGTAGAGAGAAGAGAAGAGAGAGCAAGAGCGAGAGAGAGAGAGCAGAGAGAGAGGCAAAGAGAGAGAGAGGCAGAGGGCAGAGAGAGGAGAGGCAGAGAAGAGAGAGGCAAGGCGAAGAGAGAGAGGCAGAAGCGAGAGAGAGAGGCAAGAAGCGAGAGAGAGAGAGAGCAGAGCGAGAGAGAGAGAGCGCAGACGACGAGAGAGAGAGAGGCAGAGCGAGAGAGAGAGAGGCCAGAGCGAGAGAGAGTGGCAGAGCGAGAGAGAGTGAGGCAGAGAGAGAGGCAGAGCGAGAGAGAGGCAGAGAGAGAGAAGAGGCAGAGAGAGAGAGAGGCAGAGCGAGAAGAGAGGCAGAGCGAGAGACAGAGGCAGAGAGAGACAGAGGCAGAGAGAGGCAGGAGAGAGAGAGGCAGAAGAGAGAGAGAAGGGGCAGAGAGAGAGAGAGGCAAGCGAGAGAGAGGCAGAAGCGAGAGAGAGGCAGACGAGAGAAGAGAGCAGGCAGAGCGAGAGAGAGAGAGAGCGAGCGAGAGAGAGAGAGGCCAGAGCGAGAGAGAGAGAGGCAGAGCGAGAGAGAGAGCAGAAGCGAGAGAGAGAGAGGCAGAGCGAGAGAGAGAAGAGGCAGAAGCGAGAGAGAGAGAGGCAAGAGCGAGAGAGAGACGAGAGGCAGAGCGAGAGAGGCAGAGCGAGAGAGAGAGAGGCAGAGCGAGAGAGAGAGAGAGAGAGAGGAGAGAGAAGAAGAGAGGAAGAGAGAGAGAGAGAGAGAGAGAGAGAGAGAGAGAGAGAAGAGAAGAGGAGAGAGAGAGAGAGAGAGAGAGAGAGAGAGAGAGAGAGTTGAGCTGTCTGTCTTATTAACAGCCGAAGTTTGTACTGGACTGAGAACCAGAGCGACCGTCTGAGGACAGACTGCAGAGTACTAAACTTATAACTGGCAGAACTACAAGCTGAGGTGACTGAAAATTCCATGGAGAAACACCATGTTTATTCTTTACCCGTTTGGTTGTTTCCTGTCAACACAGGACATATAAAGAGTTGTGTGTGAGAGAACTGAAAGGCATGATGTCATTCTGTGACGTATGACTGGACACAGAAACAACATGGTTGTGTGTGTGCCATGCGAGTGTTGTTGAAATGTGAAAGCTGAGCTCAAGGCTAACATTAGCATTATGTGGCTAGCTATCCCTCCCCCAGATATCCCCAGTCATCTCAATAATAATGAACGTTACCATCAGTGACATCACCCCCCCCCCCTAAATATCTATTATCATGATCAGGGCTGGGCGTTTAGGCTACAGGGTTCTCTGAGCCGAGGGGGTAGAGGGGCTTGTTGGAAACTCATTACCTCCCACTGGTAGTTCCTTCCTTATTTGGTCTTGTGGATTCATTGAGTGTTAGTGATTCATTTAAACCATTATTCAACATGATAACACCACTCTAGTGTCAACTCAGAGGGCTCTTGAGAAGGATCGTGTGGTCGACCATTATATCTGTTAGTTCTTACCTCCTTTCAGTAAGCGTAACAGGGGCTAGTAACAACCAGAGGGGCTAGTAATTAAACCCAGGGGGGGCTAGTAAACAGACCAGAGGGGCTAGTAAACGAACCCAGAGGGGCTAGTTACTTAAAACCCAGAGGGGGCTAGTATTAACCCAGAGGGGCTAGTATTAACCCAGAGGGCGCTAGTATTAACCCAGAGGGGGCTAGTATTTAACCCAGAGGGCTAGTTAACCCAGGGGGGCTAGTTAATTAAACCCAGGGGGCTAGATAACGGGCTAGTCATTAACCCAGAAGGGCTAGTATTAACCCAGAGGGGCTAGTATTACCAGGGTAGTATTAACCCAGGGGGCTAGTATTAACCCAGAGGGGCTAGTATTAAACCCAGAGGGGCTAGTAATTAACCCAGAGGGGCTAGTATTAACCCAGAAGGGGCTAGTATTAATCCCAGGGGCTAGTAATTAACCAGAGGGGCTAGTATTAACCCAGAGGGCTAAGTGATTAACCCAAGGGGCTAGTCATTAAAACCCGAGAGGGGCTAGTATTACACCCAGAGGGGCTAGTATTAACAACCCAGAGGGGCTAGTATTAACCCAGAGGGGCTAGTATTAACCCAGAGGGGTAGTATTTAACCCAGAGGGGCTAGTATTTAACCCGAGGGGCTAGTTATTAACCAGAGGGGCTAGTATTAACCAGAGGGCTAGTATTTAACCAGGGGCTAGTATTATAACCCAGAGGGGCTAGTATTACACCCAGAGGGGCTAGATTAATAACCCAGAGGGCTTATTATAACCCAGAAGGGGCTAGTATTAATAACCCAAGAGGGGCTAGTAATTAAACCCAAGAGGGGGCTAGTATAACCCAGAGGGGCTAAGTATTAAACCAGAGGGGCTAGGAATTAACCCAGAGGGGCTAGATTAAACCCAGAAGGGGCTAGTATTAACCCAAGGGGCTATATTCCAGGGTAGATAACCCAGAGGGGTAGTATTAACCCAGAGGGGCTAGTATTAACCCAGAGGGGCTAGTATTAACCAGAGGGGCTAGTATAACCCAGAGGGCTAGTATTAACCCAGAGGGGCTAGTATTAACCCAGAGGGCTAGTATTAACCCAGA
>NW_019945761.1:67233-74090 GCF_002910315.2 Salvelinus sp. IW2-2015 | reverse complement strand
CCTGTTCCTAGCAGCTTTTCCCTCCAGCTCTATAAATACAGAAGAGCAGAGGAGGAGAAGACACAGAGGAGGGAGAGAGACAGAGAGAGAGGGCAGAGAGGAGACAGAGAGAGAGAGACGAGGATGATGGGGTGGATTGAGAGAAGGAGCCGAAGAGGTGGAGCTGAGGGGATAATATAGAAGAGAGAAGAGAGAGAGAGAGAGAAGAGAGAGAGAGAAGAGAGAGAGAGAGAGGGAGAGAGAGAGAGAGAGAGAGGAATGAGAGAGGAATGCGAGAGAGGATGCGAGAGAGGATGAGAGGGGGAGGGGTCGGGGAAGGGGAGGGATAGAGAGCAGAGAGAGAGAGGGAGGGAGGGGATGAGCAGAGCGAGGGAGGGGGAGGGGAAGAGCGAGGGTGGGGTGAGAGTAGAGAAGGGTTGGGAGGAGAGGGATGAGAGCAGAGCGAGGGAGGGAGGGGAGGAGAGGGGATGAGAGCAGAGCGAGGGAGGGGGAGGAGAGGGGATGAAGAGCAGAGCAAGGAGGGGGAGGAGATGAGAGCAGAGCGAGGGGGGAGAGGAGAGGGATGAGAGCGAGAGAGCGAGGGAGGGGAAAGGAGAGGGGAATGAGAGCAGAGCGAGGGAGGGGAGGAGAGGGGTGAGAGCAAGCAGGAGGAGGGGAGGAGAGGGGGTAGAGCAGAGCGAGGAGGGGAGAGAGAGCAGAGGGGTGAGAGCAGAGCGAGGGGGGGATTGAGAGCAGAGGAGGAGGGGTTGAGAAAGCAGAGCGAGGGGAGGGGATTGAGAGAGCAGAGCACGCAGGGAGGGGATGAACAGCAGAGCAGAGCGGAGGGAGCGGATGACGAAGAGCGAGGGAGGGGCGAACAGCAGAGCGAGGAGGGGATGGAGAGGGGATGAGAGCAGAGCGAGGGAGGGGAGGGCATGAGAGCAGAGCGAGGGAGAGGAGGAGATTAATGAATGGCAGTATAATGACAATAACTTTAACATACACGTGTGAGGTTGTGAGCGTGTGCGTGTGCGTGTGCGTGTGGTGTGCGTGTGCGCGTGCGCGTGCGCGCGCGTGCGTGTGTCTATATAGCCTACCTTGAGGGTGGCAGTCTTGGTGCTGAGCTGTAGTTGCAGCTGGTGTGATCTGTGTGCTGGAGCTCTCCCTGAGTTTAGACAGGCTGGCCTGCAGTCTCTGAACGTCTTCCACCAGCTGAACATCTCCCTGTCTTCGCCCCAGCTCTGCTCCAGACTGGAGCGGGACACCGCCTCCACCGCCTCTCCTATAGTCAACACACACATAAATATAGCAAATCTACAATCAAGAACAGTCTGGTCCTATAGGTCAACACAACACATCAATATAGAAAACTACCAATCAGAACAGTCTGCTTCCTATAGGTCAACACACACATCAATATAGCAAACTACCAATCAAACAGTTGACTCCTATAGGTCAACACACACATCAATATAGCAAACTACAACAATCACAACAAGTCTGATCCTATAGGTCAAACACACACATCAATATGCAAACTACCAAATCAGAACAGTCTGCTCCTATAGGTCAAACCACACATCAATATAGCAAACTACCAATCAGAACAGTCTGCTCCTATAGGTCAACACACACATCACAATATAGCAAACTACCAATCACAAACAGTCTGGCTCCTATAGGTCAACCACAACATCAATATAGCAAATACCAATCAGAACAGTCTGCTCCTATAGGTCAACACACACATCAATATAGCAAACTACCAATCAGAACAGTCTGCTCCTATAGGTCACACACACATCAATATAGCAATCTACCAATCAGAACAGTCTGCTCCTATAGGTCAACACAAACATCAATATAGCAATCTACCAATCAGAAACAGTTCTGCTCCTATAGGATCAACATATACATTCAATATAGGGGGCTAGTATTAACCCAGGGGCTAGTATTAACCCAGAGGGGCTAGTATTAACCCAGAGGGGCTAGTATTAACCCAGAGGGGCTAGTATTAACCCAGAGGGGCTAGTATTAACCCAGGGGCTAGTATTAACCGAACACACAGAATATATATCATAGTTACATTTAAGCAATAAGGCCTATATGGCCTATGTACCACGACTAAGGGTTGTTCTTAAGCACGACACAACGCGGAGTGCCTGGATACAGCCCTTAGCCGTGGTATATTGGCCACATACACTACATGACCAAAAGTATGTGGACACCTGCTCATCGAACATCTCATTCCAAAATCACGGGTATTAATATGGAGTTGGTCCTCCCCCTTTGCTGCTATAACAGCCTCTACTCTTCTGGGAAGGCATTCCACTAGATGTTGGAACATTGCTGCAGGGACTTGCTTCCATTCAGACACAAGAGGCCGGGCACTGATTTTGGGCGATTAGGCCTGGCTGGCAGTCGGTGTTCCAATTTATCCCAAAGGTGTTTGATGGGGTTGAGGTCAGTCATGTCCAGTCATGTTCTTCCACACCAATCTCGACAAACCATTTTTGTCATGCTGAAACAGGAAAAGGCCTTCCCCAAACTGTTGCAACAAAGTTGGAAGCACAGAATCGTCTAGAATGTCATTGTATGCTGTACAAGATTGTTAAGAGTGTTAAGATTTCCCTTCACTGGAACTAAGGGGCCCAAACCATAAAAAACAGCCCCAGACCATTATTCCTCCTCCACCAAACCTTACACTTGGCACTATGCATTCGGGCAGGTAATGTTCTCCTGGCATCTGCCTAACTCAGATTCGTCCGTCAGACTGCCAGATGGTGAAGCGTGATTCATCACTCCAGAGAACGCTTTTGCTCTGCTCCAGAGTCCAATGGCGGTGAGCTTTATACCACTCCAGCAGACCCTTGGCATTACACATGGTGATCTTAGGCTTGTGTGCGGCTGCTCGGCCACGGAAACCCATTTCATGAAGCTCCCGACGAACAGTTCTTGTGCTGACGTTGCTTCCAGAGGCAGTTTGGAACTCGGTAGTGAGCTTTGCAACCGAGGACAGAAAGTTTATGTGCTACGTGCTTCAGCACTCGGCGGTCCCGTTCTGTGAGCTTGCGTGGCCTACCACTTCACAGCTTGAGCGTTTTGCTCCAAACGTTTCCCTTCACAATAACGCCTTATAGTTAAATCGGGGCAGCTCTTAGCCAGGGCAGGAAAGTGACCAAACTGAACTCCTGCTGGAGTGTCAACGTTGAAAGTCACTGAGCTTTCAGTAAAGGCCCTATCTTAACTGCCAATGTTTGTCTATGGAGATATCATTGGCTGTGTGCTCAGTAACGGGTATGGGCTGAAACAGCGAATACAGTTCATTTGAATTGCGTGTCCGCCATACTTTGTATATATAGATGTTCACAACCCCTGAGGTGCCGTAATTGCTATTATTAAAACTGGTTATATTCAATCACACATTAGAAGAGTCAAAATAAACTGCTTTGTCATACCCATGGTATACGGTCTGTATATACCGCAGCTTGTCACGCCAAATCAGCATTCCAGGGATCGAACACCCAGTTTATGATAATCAAAATAATGACCAAAGGCCCTAGAGGGGTGGGAGATAAACCGATTGGCTCTCTAGACGGTCATACATTTCAATCTCATCGGCCCTGAGGAGGAGGAGGAGTAGAGGAGGAAGAAGAAAAGAATGGAGGATGAGGAAGAAGAAGATGATCAAGTGTTACTAAGGGGGCACACAGGACAGTGATCATTACAACATCTAATACAACACAGACACATCATCTAATACACCACATCCATCTAATACACACACACAACACAAGCCATCTAATACACACACACACAAACACACACCATCTAATACACACAACAACAAACACATCATCTTAATACACACACATCAAACACACACACATCCATCTAATACACACACCACATCCATCTAATACACACACACACTAATATACCACACACACACACACACACATCCATCAATACACAGGACAGAACAACATCAATCTAATACAACACATCCAATACACCCTAACCCCACATTGGCACTATTAAAAACACAGGATACTAATATAAAACCACACACAATCCATCTAATGAAACACAAGCTAATATACACACACACACACACACACACACATCGCATCTTAATACGAACACAACACATCCATCTAATACACACAAACATCATCTAATACAACACACACACATCCATCCTAATACACCACACACACATCCATCTAATACACACACACACATCTAATATACACACAACACACCACATCCATACTAATACACACAACACATCCATCCTAATACACACACATCTATACACACACATCCATCTAATACACACACACACACACTAATACACACACAACACACACATCCATCTAATACACACAAACACACCATCTAATCACACACACATATCTAATACACACAACACATCCATCTAATACACACACACACACACACACATCAATAATACACACACACACCACACACACACACATCCATCTAATACACACACACACATCACCATCTAATACCAACACACATCTAATACACACACACACTCCATCTATATACACACACACACACATCCATCTAATACACACACCACACATCCATACTAATACACACACACACCATCTAATACACACACACACATCCATCTAATACACACACACACATCCATCTAATACACACCACACATAATCCACATAATACACACACACACACAAACACACACACATCTAATACACACACACAAACATCCATCTAAACACAACACACACCATCCATCTAACACACACACATCTAATACACACACACACATCCATCTAATAACACCACACACAATCCATCTAATACACCAACACACATCCATCTAATACACACACACACACACACACAACCCACCACACACACACCACATCACACACACACACCACATCACAACACACAACATCCACTACACACACACACCACACCACCCTCCATCTAATAACACCACACACACCATCCATCTAATACACACACAACACATCTAATACACACACACACCACCAATCCCCACCATTTCTAATACACACCACACACTACACACCAACAACACATCATTACCACATACACCACACACACCCATCCTCTAATACACACACAAACCATCCATCTTACACACACATCAACACACACTACCATCCATCAATCCACACACACACATCAAACATCCATCTAATCAATCTAATACACACACACAAACATCCATCTAATACACACACATCATTATCCATCTAATACACACACACCACACACAAACATCCATCTAATACAAACACACAACATCCATCTAATACAACCACACATCCATCTAATACCACACGACCACATCCATCTAATACACACACACATCCATCTAATACCACCCATAACACATCACATTCTAAGACAACAACACACATCCATCTAATACACACACACACACATCCATCTAATACACACACACACATCCATCAAGAAGTCTGCTCTTTTATGACGGTCATAACCTACACTGCCCCTATGCTCTGTAGTGTTCCAGATTGGAATGTAAACTGTGGAACACAGAGAGACCCTTGGACAATCAAAAGTTTGAATAATTAAACAATATTTCTATTTTTGAGAACATGGGAGTGGTCCGTGGACACTTAAGGGAAAGTCATGACCAGCGTGTTTCATTAGGTGATCTCATGAAAGACCGGAAACACACATAAGTCTATCTCTTAAAGTGTACAATGTCCCAGCTGTCAGGTTTACATCTAGATGTTGGATTAAATGAATGAGTAAATATGAAACTAATTGTGAGAAGACGTAATGTGATGTTGGCCTTCTAAACGAGATACTTGTTAAGATGTAAMGTTTTAACTAGTCAGTGGCCACGCCCCCGTGAGGCCAGACATAACATCAGGTGTCATAGAACCGCCCCTTTTTCCCCCAGAGTATAAAACCCACTTCCTACAAAATGTACATTAAGTCTGAACGCCGGGATGGAGTCCCCATGTTGGAATGGCTACAATTCTATAGGCCACGGAGAACAAACAGCTGTAGTTTTGRCTACATGGCTGGAAAATATTAAACTCTGAGACTATCGCTCACCACAGAATAAGAGCAAATCCTAGACGTATAATTACTAGTCCGCAGCTGGAAATTACGTAAGTCTAGGACGAGAATACCGACGACYGCGGAAGCATCAATTCTATGCAACGACCATCTGTACGCCTGACGTATCCATTACAACAGACACTATCCAGAGCCGCGGAGAAAGCTACAACCATGAAGGACATTGTGACTTCTGGGGAAGTTAACCAGAGACTCTCTGATGAACTGACTCTCCAGCAGACGGACCGGCGATTCCAACASAGAAGACAACAGCAACATACGGGCGTAAATATATACATTGCAATTATTCTCGAATGAGCGGCCGTTCATGTGCAAAGGATTAGCATTTCAATGAATATAATTATCAAATGTGTTTAGTGAATCCATATCGTCTTTCCCGCTCTTTCAGTCCCCACCCCTTTCCTTTGTCTACCAAGCCGTTATATCGGCTTCGTCCGATATAACGGCTCTGTCTGTATGCTGTGGCGTGTGATAAGACTCTGTCTGTATGCTGTGGCGTGTGATAAGACTCTGTCTGTATACTGTGGCGTGTGATAAGACTCTGTCTGTATGCTGTGGCGTGTGATAAGACTCTGTCTGTATGCTGTGGCGTGTGATAAGATGACGATTAACAAAAATACACACGCCATTTTAGTTCCACTAAATTCTGCACATTAACCTCTATGCACACACACACACACACACACACACACACACACACACACACACACACACACACACACACACACACA
>NW_019945761.1:61561-66413 GCF_002910315.2 Salvelinus sp. IW2-2015 | reverse complement strand
CAAAAGTTTGGACACACCTACTCATTCAAGGGTTTTACTCTATTTTTTTACTATTTTCAACATTGTAGAATAATAGTGAAGAGATCAAAACTATGAAATAACACATATGGAATCATGTAGTAACCAAAAAGGTGTTAAAGAATCCAACATATATTTTCTATTTTAGATTCTTCAAAGTAGCCACCCTTTGCCTTGAAGGCTTTGCACACTCTTGGCATTCTCTCAACCAGCTTCATGAAGTAGTCACCTGGAATGCATTTCAGTTAACAGGTGTACCTTGTTAAAAGATCATTTGTGGGATTTCTTTCCTTCTTAATGCGTTTGAGCCAATCAGTTGTGTTGTGACAAGGTAAGAGGGGCTCTCATGAGGACCGCCACAGGAAAGGAAGACCCAGAGTTACCTCTACCGCAGAGGATAAATTCATTTAAAAATACAAGCCTCAGAAATTGCAGCCCAAATAAATGCTTCACAGAGTTAAAGTAACAGACACATTTCAACATCAACTGGTTCAGAGGAAACTGGTGTGAAATCAGGCCTGAGAGAAATAAAAAAAGATCAGGATTTATTCATTTCTTTCATGATTATTACATGTTTTAAACCCCTATTTTGTCCAGTGGMCTGAGATGCATCCAATGACATAAACAGCTCTCTCTAGTTTAAACTGACAGATCTTCCCCGTGATTTTTTTTTGGTATGCTAATTTGATTTTAAAGGGTTAAAACAATGTGGTAAATCTATATTTAATCGAATCCTACAATAATTGCTCGTATTTCATCATTCTATCCGCTTACCGTATATTGCAACACTAGACATATGAGATGAGGTAGAAGATCTGTTAATTTCATTCGATGTCTGGTTTCCTTTCCTCATATTTCCCGGGTTATGTTGGAGTTCCATGTGTGTGTGTCCGAGTTCCGTGTGTGTGTGTGTGTGTACGTGTGTATCAGAGTTCAATGTGTGTCCTTTGTCTCTGTCATTCTGGTTGTGAGTAATAAGAGCTTGTCAGTGAGTCTAGAAATGGGCTAAGTGGCCTGCTCTCCTCTAGGCTACGTGGCCTGCTCTCCTCTAGGCTACGTGGCCTGCTCTCCTCTAGGCTACGTGGCCTGCTCTCCTCTAGAAATAGGCTACGTGGCCTGCTCTCCTCTAGAAATGGGCTAAGTGGCCTGCTCTCCTCTACTTCAATGATGTCGCTCTTGCTGCTTGGTGATTTCTTTGATTCCACGTCTACGCAGACTTACACCATTCTGTTCTATACCTCTGGTCCTTGCTTTGACACTGTGTTAACTAACCTCCAGATGAGCTTCAACCTGACATACCACAACTCTCCTTCCGTGGCCTCCAACCTCTCTTAAATGCAAGTAAAAACTTTAAATGCATTGCTCTTCAACCGATCGCTGCCCGCAACCATGCGCCGCCCGTCCAGCATCACTACTCTGGACAGTTCTGACTTAGAATATGTGGACAACTACAGATACCTAGGAGTCTGGTTAGACTGTAAACTCTCCTTCCAGACTCACAGTTAAGCGATTCTCCAATCCAAAAGTTCAAATCTAGGAATTGGGGCTTCCTATTCCACAACAAAGCATCCTTCACTCAGCTGCCAAAACATACCCTCGTAAAACACTGGACCATTCCTACGCGAATCTCGACTTCGACGATTGTCATTTAACAAAATAGCCTCCAACACTCTACTAAACAAACTGTGAGTGCAGTCTATCACATTGCCATCCGTTTCGTCACAAGCCCCATATACTACCCCGACCACTGCGGACCTGGTACCTCTTCGTTGCTGGCCCTCCCTTCTCATATTCGTCGCCAAAACCCACTGGCATCCAGGTCATCTATAAAGTCTTTGCTTAGGTGAAGTCCCCCCTTTATTCTCAATTCACTGGCTCACCATAGCAGCACCCGCCCGTAGCACCACGCTCCAGGCAGGTATATTCTCACTGGTCATCCGAAAGCCAATTCCTCTTTGCGCCGCCTCTCCTTCCAGTTCTCTGCTGCCATGACTGGAACGAACTACAAAAATGCTCTGAAGGCTGGAGACTCTAACTCCCTCACTAGTTTAAGCACCAGCTGTCAGAGCAGCTCACAGATCACTGCACCTGTACAAACCTTCATCTGTGAAATAGCCCTTCCGACTACCTCATCCCATACTGTATTTTATATTTATTCTTGCTCCTTTTGCACCCAGTATCTCGATTATACCTTTCCAGTGTTTAATTGGAAGTTGTATGTAACTTCGCCACCAATGCCTATTTATGTGCCTGTACCTCCCTTATCATACCTCATTTAGCACACACTGTATATAGATTTTTTCCTACTGTATTATGATTGTGTGTTTGTTATACTCAATGTGTAACTCTGTGTTGTCGCCTGTGTGGGTCGAATTGCTTTGCTTTACTTGGCATGTGCAGTTGCAAATGAAACTTGTCTACAACTAGTTAGCTGGTTATAAATAAAAGGTAAAAAAAAATAATGTTTTTCTTTCTCCTCTTGTGAATTTATCTATTGGGTTGTTGTAGAATTGGCCAGGGAACCATGGTGGACCAGGACATTACTGCCGGAATACAGCATTTAATGAGAAGTGGTGGTTTTTTAAGGATAAACAGGAAAGAAATGCGTGGTATAATAGGGAATTGTTACAGTTTGCCATGGGTTGGCTGATTATAGAACTTGAACAGAAAGGGAGTTGGGGTTGACGTAGGCGCTATCTCAATGACCCGCTTGAATGACTCATGGTTGATTGACTCTCTCTCTTCTCTCTTTCCCCATCCACTCCATCTCCTCTCTCCCCCATCCCTCCATCTCTCTCTCTTCCCCATCCCTCCATCTCGCTCTCTGTCTCTCCGCATCCCTCGCATCTCTCTCTCTCTCTCCCCAGGTCCCTCCTCAATCTCTCTTCATCCCATCCCTCCATCTATCTCTCCCCACCCCTCCATCTCTCGTCTCTCTTTCTCTCTCCATCCCTCCATCTCTCTCTCTGTCGGCTTCCTCATCCCTCCATCCTTCTCTCTCTCTCTCTCCCCATTCCCTCTCCATCTCTCTCTCCATCCCTCCATCTATCTCTCCCCACCCCTCCATCTCTCTCTCTCTTTCTCTCTCCATCCCTCCATCTCTCTCTTGTCCTCTTTCCCATCCCTCCATCTCCTCTCTCTCTCTCTCCCCATCCTCCATCTCTCTCTCCCATCCCTCCATCTATCTCTCCCCACCCCTCCTCTCTTCTCTCTCTTTCTCTCTCCATCCCTCCATCTCTCTCTCTGTTTCTTCCCATCCCTTCCATCTCCTCTCTCTCTTCTCTCTCCCCATCCTCAGTCTCTTCTCTCCCCCATCCATCCATTCTATCTTTGCTCCCCGTCCCTCCGATTCTCTCTCTTCTCCTTTCTCTCTCCATTCCCTCCATCTCCTCTCTCTGTTCTCTTCCCTCCCTCCATCTCTCTTCTCTTCATCTCTCCCCATCTGCTTCTCTCTGTCTCCCAGAAAAGCTCCAGAGAAGAGGCAGGAGGTTCCATGTCCTCTAGCTGGTTGATGCTGACCAAGGCCCAGGCCCTACCAGAACAGGTACTACCAGTCCATTCAGTACCTGTTCCTGTATGCTGTCACACACTGTTGGCCAGACTAAGCTGGTTGTTTCCTGTTCTTTTTCAGGCTCTATGATACAACTCAGGCAGAGCTCTTTTGGATCTGAAGAACTAAGTCATGACGGGGACTGCCACAGCAAAGGTGAGTTTCAGCTAACCGTGTGCTGTGGTTGTGTGTGTGTTGTGTGTGTTGTGTTGTGTGTGTGTGTGTGTGTGTGTGTGTGTGTGTGATGTGTGTGTGTGTGTGTGTGTGTGTGTGTGTGCTTGTTGTGTGTGTGTGTCCTTTCATTATCCTTAGGCAGAGTGGGGTCTCAGGTGGCTCCTCCGATATGTGTGTGTGAACCATTTTCTCCATCACTTGCTGCTGTGTATTATTTCCAGTCCACTCCAGGCTCTTCCCTCTGAGGTAATTCATGGTGATTATGAATCTCCAGAGGAATCCCACGTTGGAATCTTTCTCCGGCTGCTCAATGACAGCTCTAATCAGGCTTTAACGCAATACCAGCTGTAAATACTGAGAGATTACTATAGCATTTTATTAAACTGGGTGGTTCAACCCTGAATGCTGATTGGCTGACAGCCGCGGTATTCAGGCCGGATACCACCGGGTAAACAAAAACATTTATTTTTACTGCTCTAATTTGACGTCGTGGTGATCAGTTTATTATTAGAATAAGGCTCCTCGGGCGTGTTCTCCTCCTCCTATATACACGTTCTAAGGGGTGTCCGAACAGCCCTTTAGCTCCGTGGTATATTGGTCATGTACCACACCCCTCAGGCCTTATTCCTTAATTTATAACCTCCACAAACCAACCTCCTATGTATACCACTGGATTGAGGTCTCTCTCTATACGCTCTTTAGTCTTAGAGGAGGGACATCAGGGAAGGTTATAAAGAGCGGCCACGTAGCTGATTCGTAAGAGGCGAGAGAGCAGGGCCACGGTAGCCTATTTGGAGAGCAGGCCCACGTAGCCGTATTGCGAGAGCAGGTCACGTTGCCTATTTGGAGAGCAGGGCCACCGTAGCCCATTCTAGAGGAGGCAGGCCACGCAAGCCCATTTCTAGAGAGAGCAGGCCACGCGAGCCTATTTTGGAGAGCACGGATCACGTTGCCATTTCTAGAGGAGAGCGAGGGCACGTTGCCTATTTTCTAGAGGAGAGCAGCCACGTAGCCCTATTTGGAGAGCAGGCCACTTTGCCCTATTGGAGAGCCGTCACGTTGCCTATTGGAGAGCAGCACGTTAGCCCATTTTCTAGAGATCTCTCTCTT
>NW_019945761.1:48244-59247 GCF_002910315.2 Salvelinus sp. IW2-2015 | reverse complement strand
TGATGTATACAGAGAAGAGAGTCGGCCCGAGGATTGAACCCTGTGGCACCCCCATAGAGACTGCCAGAGGTCCGGACAACAGGCACCTCAGATTTGACACACTGAACTCTATCAGAGAAGTAGTAAGTCGAGGCAGTCATTAGAGAAACCAAGGCTATCGACTCTGCCGATGAGAATGTGGTGATTGACAGAGTCAAAAGCCTTGGCCAGGTCGATGAATACGGCTGCACAGTATTGTCTCTTATCGATGGCGGTTATGATATCGTTTAGGACCTTGAGTGTGGCTGAGGTGCACCCATGATCAGCTCTGAAACCAGGTTGCATAGCGGAGAAGATAAGGTGGGATTCGAAATGTTCGGTTAACTTGGCTTTCGAAGACCTTAGAAAGGCAGGGTAGAATAGATATATATATAGAATAGACTATAGATATAGTCTGTAGCAGTTTGGGTCTAGAGTGTCTCCCCCTTTGAAGAGGGGGATGACCGCGGCAGCTTTCCAATATATAGGAATCTCAGACGATACGAAAGAGTTTGAACAGGCTTGTAATAGGGGTTGCAACAATTTCAGCAGATCATTTCAGAAAGAGAGGGTCCAGATTGTCTAGCCCGGCTGATTTGTAGGGGTCCAGATTTTGCAGCTCTTTCAGAACATCAGCTATCTGGATTTGGGTGAAGGAGAAGAGGGGGAGGTTTGGGCGAGTTGCTGTGGGGAGCGCAGGGCTGTTGACCGGGGTAGGGGTAGCCAGGTGGAAAGCATGGCCAGCCATAGAAAAAGGCTTATTGAAATTCTCAATTATAGTAGATTTATCGGTGGTGACAGTGTTTCCTATCCTCGGTGCAGTGGGCAGCTGGAAGGAGGTGATCTTATTCTCCATGGACTTTACAGTGTCCCAGAACTTTTTTGAGTTTGTGCTACGGGATGCACATTTCTGCTTGAAAAAGCTAGCCTTAGATTTCCTAACTTCCCAGAAAAGTTGCACATCACAGGGCTGTTCGATGCTAATGCAGAACGCCACAGGAGGTTTTTGTGCTGGTCAAGGGCAGTCAGGTCTGGAGAGAACCAAGGGCTATATCTGTTCCTGGTTCTATATTTTTTGAATGGGGCATGTTTATTTAAGATGGTGAGGAAGGCACTTTTTGAAGAATATCAAGGCATCCTCTACTTACTGGATGAGGTCAAATATCCTTCCAGGATAGCCGGGTCAGGTCGATTAGAAAGGCCTGCTCGCTGAAGTGTTTTAGGGAGCGTTTGACAGTGATGAGGGGTGGTCGTTTGACCGCAGACCCATTACGGATGCAAACAATGAGGCAGTGATCGCTGAGATCTTGGTTGAAAACAGCAGAGGTGTATTTAGAGGGAAAGTTGGTTAGGATGATATCTATGAGGGTGTCCGTGTTTATGGATTTGGGGTTGTACCTGGTGGGTTCGGACAGAAATTTTCTGTCCAAAAATGATGCAGAAAAATTAATCCCTACTTTCCGGCTGCCCGGATAAAGCACTAAATAAACTTCAGTTAGTGCTAAATACGGCTGCTAGAATCCTGACTAGAACCAAGAAATTTGATCATATTACTCCAGTGCTAGCCTCCCTACACTGGCTTCCTGTTAAGGCAAGGGCTGATTTCAAGGTTTTACTGTTAACCTATAAAGCGTTACATGGGCTTGCTCCTACCTATTTTCCGAGTTGGTCCGCCGTACATACCTACACGTACGCTACGGTCACAAGACGCAGGCTCCTAATTGTCCTAGAATTTCTAAAACAAACAGCTGGAGCAGCGGCTTTCTCCTATAGATCTCCATTTTTAGAGTCTCAACCTTTAAAGTTTTACTGAAGATTAATCTCTTCAGAAGGTCATATGATTGAGTGTAGTCTGGCCCAGGAGTGTGAAGGTGAACGGAAAGGCTCTGGAGCAACCGAAACGCCCTTGCTGTCTCTGCCTGGCCGGTCCCTCCACTGGGATTCTCTACCTCTAACCCAATTACAGGGCTGAGTCACTGGCTTACTGGTCTCTTCATGCCGTCCCTAGGAGGGTTCACTTGAGTGGTTGGATCACTGACATGATCTCCTGCCGGGTTGCGCCCCCTCCTTGGTTGTGCTGTGGTGGAATCTTCATGGGCTATACTCAGCCTTGTCTCAGGATTGTAAGTTGGTGGTTGAAGATATCCTCCTAGTGTGCGGGGCTGTGCTTTGGCAAAGTGGGTGGGTATATCCTTCCTGTTTGCCCTGTTCCGGGGTTATCAGCGATGGGGCCACAGTGTCTCCTGACCCCTCCTGTCTCAGCCTCCAGTATTATGGCCAGTAGTTGTGTCGTGGGGGCTAGGGACAGTTGGTTATATCTGAGTACTTCTCCTCTTATCCAGTGTCCTGTGGAATTTAAGTATCTCTCTCTAATTCTCTCCTCTCTCTTTCTTTCTCTCTCTCGGAGGACCTGAGCCCGAGGAGCATACGTCAGGACTACCGGGCATGATGAACTCCTGCTTCCCCAGTCCACCTGACCTTGCTGCTGTTCCAGTTTCAACTGTTCTGCCTGCGGTTATGGAACCCCTACCTGTCCCAGACCTGCTGTTTTCAACTCTTAATTATCGCGCTATAAAAGCCAACTGACATTTATTCCTGATTATTATTTGACCATGCTTGTCATTTATGAACATTTTGAACATCTTGGCCATGTTCTGTTATAATCTCCACCCGGCACAGCCAGAAGAGGACTGGCCACCCCTCATAGCCTGGTTCCTCTCTAGGTTTCTTCCTAGGTTTTGGCCTTTCTAGGGAGTTTTTCCTAGCCACCGTGCTTCTACACCTGCATTGCTTGCCGTTTGGGGTTTTAGGCTGTTTGGGGTTTTAGGCTGGGTTTCATAGATAATTTGTGTGAGTTTGAGGGCATCAAGCTAAGATTGTAGGATGGCCAGGGTGTTAAGCATGTCACAGTTTAGGTCGCCTAACAGTACGAGCTCTGAAGATAGATGGGGGGCAATCAATTCACATATGGTGTCAAGGGCACAGCTGGGGGCTGAAGGTGGTCTATAACAAGCGGCAACAGTGAGAGACCTGTTTCTGGAAAGATGGATTTTTAAAAGTAGAAGCTCAAATTGTTTGTGTACAGACCTGGATTGAAAGATAGAACTCTGCAGGCTATCTCTGCAGTAGATTGCAACACCGCCATCTTTGGCAGTTCTATGTTGTCAGAAAATGGTATAGTTTGGGATGGAAATTTCAGGGTTTTTGATGGACTTCCTAAACCAGGATTCAGATACGGCTAGGACATCCGGGTTGGCAGAGTGTGCTAAAGCAGTGAATAAAACAAACTTAGGGAGTAGACTTCTAATGTTAACATGCATGAAACCAAGGCTATTACGGTTACAGAAGTCAACAAATGATAGCTCCTGGGGAATAGGAGTTGAGCTAGGCACTGCAGGGCCTGGATTCACCTCTACATCACCAGAGGAACAGAGGAGGAGTAGGATAAGGGTACGGCTAAAGGCTATACGAACTGGCCGTCTAGCACGTTCGGAACAGAGAGTAAAAGGAGCAGGTTTCTGGCCGTAAGAGAATAGATTCAAGGCATAATGTACAGACAGAGGTATGGTAGGATGTGAGTCCATTGGAGGTAAACCTAGGCATTGAGTAATGATGAGAGAGATATTGTCTCTAGAGACGTTTAAACCAGGTGATGTCACCGCATTTGTGGGAGGTGGAACTAAATGGTTGGTTAAGGCATATTGAGCAGGGCTTGAGGCGCTCCAGTGAAATAAGACAGTAATCACTAACCAGGAGAGTAATGGACGAGGCATATTGACATTAGGGAGAGGCATGCGTAGCCAAGTGATCAATAGGGGTCCAGTGAGTGTTTGGGCTGGCTGGAGACACGGCGATTCAGACAGCTAGCAGGCCGGGGCTAGCAAGCTAGCAGACCAGGGCTAGCAAGCTAGCAGAAAGGCCTTAGAGGGACGTCTCGATGGAGGAAAGTCTGTTTTGGCCTCTGCGTGCGGTGACGTCGATAGACCAGTCGTGATGGATTAGTAGGGTTCTGAGTAGCAGAGGGGTCCAAGTCCAATTGGCAAAATAGGTATAGTGGCCCAAGAGATTGGCCGATGGATCTATACAGCTAACAGTCCAATATGCTCTTGACAGCTAGCAGCTAGCAGGCCGTGGCTAGCGGATGGGCATTCAGGGGTGGTCGCGATGTAGAGGCCAGTTGAGTACCCCCTCGAGCAGATTACATCATAATCCAGTCGTGAAGGATTGGTGGGGTTCCGTGCCCCGTACCGGCAGTAGAAGGGGTCCGGGTATTGTAGCCCAGGAGTGGCTGATGGGCGTCTTTAGCTAGCCGGGAGAAAGGGCCTAGCTCCAGGCTAATTGGTGCATGCTACGGSACCGACGTTAGTCAGTACTCAGATAGCAACTAGATAGCTGCGAAGATCCAGGTGTAAATGTCCAGAGCTTGCGGTAGGAATCCGGGGATATGGAGAGAAAACAGGTCCGGTATGCTCTGGTCTGAGTCGCGTTGTGCAGACTGGCGAGAGCTTTCCAGGCTAAAGGTTAGCTGATGACCGCTAGCAGTGGCTAGCTGACTACTAGCTAGTAGCTAGTGAGTTGGCTAGCCTCTGTTGGCGGGATTTCGGATTTGAGGTGAATAATATTTTAGGGAAAAAAACAGATCCGCACCACATTGGGTGAGGCGAGTTGCAGGAGAGTGTTTTGAAGTTGAGATTTATAATAATATTATTAAGAAAATATAATAATATATGCAAAGAAAAATACATAAAAAGATATATACACATCATACGACAAGACGAGGACAAAAGACGTCTGACAGCTACGCCATCTTGGATAATAATATTTTTTAGGCGTCGCTGGGAAAATGCAACAGAGTGTTAGATATTAATAACCACAGACAGACTCTCTCATACTTGTCGGAGGTGCCATCCATATAATGCCCCTCTGAGACAGAGGAAGTGAGTGCTCAACATAGTCCTAGCCTCCATAATAGTTACATTGACGAACAGGAAATACGTCTGGACAGGAATCACGGCTGGACACGTGTTCTTCACTGCATGGTTGCTGTGTAGGCCTCGTTGTTCCAACTCCCCTCTCCTCTATCTCCTCTGCTCTCTATATTCCTAGTAGATACGTGTACTCTCGTCTCTAATATTCCTAGTAGATACTGAACTCTCCTCTCTATATTCCTAGTAGATAGCTGTAACCTCTCTCTCTCTATATTCCTAGTAGATACTTAACTCTCCTCTCTTATTCCTAGTAGATACGGTAACTCTCTCTCTTATTCCTAGTAGATACTGTAACTCTCCCTCTATATTCCTAGTAGATACTGTAACTCTCCTCTTATAGTTCCTAGTAGAACTGTAACTCTCTCTCTATATTCCTCAGTAATACTGTAACTCTCCTCTCTATATTCCTAGTAGATACTGTAACTCTCCTCCTATATTCTAGTATGTAACTCTCCTATTCTGTAACTACTCCTTTATATCCTAGTAGATACTGTAACTCTCCTCTCTATTTCCTAGTAGATACTGTAACTCTCCTCTCTATATTCCTAGTAGATACTGTAACTCTCCTCTCTATATTCCTAGTAATAACTGTAACTTCTCCTCTCTATTTCCTAGTAGATACTGTAAACTCTCCTCTCTATATTCCTAGTAGATACTGTAACTCTCCTCTCTATATTCCTAGTAGATACTGGAACTCTCTCTATATTCCTAGTAGATACTGTAACTCTCCTCTCTATATTCCTAGTAGATACTGTAACTCTCCTCTCTATATTCCTAGTAGATACTGTAACTCTCCTCTCTATTATCCAGTAGATACTGTAACTCTCCTCTCATATTCCTAGAGATACTTAACTCTCCTCTCTATATTCCTAGTTAGATACTGTAACTCTCCTCTCTATATTCCTAGTAGATACTGTAACTCTCCTCTCTATATCCTAGTAGATACTGTAACTCTCCTCTCTATATTCCTAGTAGATACTGTAACTCTCCTCTATATTCCTAGGAGATACTGTAAAACGTCCTCTCTATTCCTAGTAGATACTGAACTCTCCTCTCTATACCTAGTAGATACTGTAACTCTCCTCTCTATATTCCTAGTAGATACTGTAACTCTCCTCTCTATATTCCTAGTAGATAACTGTAACTCTCCTCTCTATATTCCTAGATAGATACTGTTAACTCTCCTTCTATCCTAGAGATACTGTACTCCCTCTCCTCTCTATACCTAGTAGATACTGTAACTCTTCCTCTCTATATCCTAGTAGATACTGTAACTCTCCCTCCTCTATATTCCTAGTAGATACTGTAACTCTCCTCTCTATTATCCTAGTAGATACTGTAACTCTCCTCTCTATATTCCTAGTAGATACTGTAACTCTCCTCTCTATATTCCTAGTAGATACTGTAACTCTCCCTCTATATTCCTAGTAGATACTGTAACTCTCCTCTCTATATTCCTAGTAGATACTGTAACTTCTCCTCTCTATATTCCTAGTAGATACTGTACTCTTCCTCTCTATATTCCTATGTAGATACTGTAACTCTCCTCTCTATATTCCTAGTTAGATACTGAACTCTCCTCTCTATATTCCTAGTAGATTACTGTAACTCTCCTCTCTATATTCCTAGTAGATACTGTAACTCTCCTCTCTATATTCCTAGTAGATACTGTAACTCTCCTCTCTTAATTCCTAGTAGATACTGTAAACTCTCCTCTCTATATTTCCTAGTAGATACTGTAACTTCCTCTCTATATTCCTAGTAGATACTGTAACTCTCCTCTCTTATATACCTAGAGATACTGTAACTCTCCTCTCCTCTCTATATTCCTATAGATACGTAACTCTCTCTCTATTATTCCTAGTAGATACTGTAACTCTCCTCTCTATATTCTTAGTAGATACTTAACCTCCTCTCTATATTCCTAGTAGATACTGTAACTCTCCTTCGCTAGTGATTCCTAGTAGATACTGTAACTCTCCTCTCTATATTCCTAGTAGATACTGTAACTCTTCCCTCTACTATTCCTAGTAGATACTGTAACTCTCCTCTCTTATTCCTAGTAATCTGTAACTCTCCTCTCTATATTCCTAGTAGATACTGTAACTCTCCTCTCTATATTCCTAGTAGATACTGTAACTCTCCTCTCTATATCCTAGTAGATACTGTAACTCTCCTTCTCTATATCCTAGTAGATACTGTAATCTCCTCCTCTATATTCCTAGTAGATACTGTAACTCTCCTCTCTATATTCCTAGTAGATACTGTAACTCTCCTCTCTATATTCCTAGTAGATACTGTAACTCTCCTCTCTAAATTCCTAGTAGATACTGTAACTCTCCTCTCTATATTCCTAGTAGATACTGTAACTCTCCTCTCTATATTCCTAGTAGATACGTAACTCTCCTCTCTATATTCCTAGTAGATACTGTAACTCTCCTCTATATCCCTAGTAGATACTGTAACTCTCCTCTCTATATTCCTAGTAGATACTGTAACTCTCCTCTCTATATCCTAGTAGATACTGCTAACTCTCCTCTCTATATTCTTAGTAGTACTAACTCTCCTCTCTATATTCCTAGTAGATACTGTAACTCTCCTCTCTATATTCCTAGTTAGATACTGTAACTCTCCTCTCTCTATATTCCTAGTAGATACTGTAACTCTCCTCTCTATATTCCTAGAATACTGTAACTCTCCTCTCTATATTCCTGTAGATACTGTAACTCTCCTCTCTATATTCCTAGTAGATACTGTAACCTCTCCTCTCTATTTCCTAGTAGATACTGTATACCTCTCCTCTCTATAGTCCTAGTAATACTGTAACCTCTCTCTCTATATTCCTAGTAGATACTGTAAACTCTCCTCTCTATATTCCTAGTAGATACTGTAACTCTCCTCTCTATATTCCTAGTAGATACTGTAACTCTTCCTCTCTATATTCCTAGTAGATACTGTAACTCCCTCTCTATATTCCTGTAGATACTGTAACTCTCCTCTCTATTCCTAGTAGATACTGTTAACTCTCCTCTCTATATTCCTAGTAGAACGAACTCTCCTCTATATTCCTAGTAGATACTGTAACTCTCCTCTCTATATTCCTATAGATACTGTAACTCTCCTCTATATTTAGTTGTAACTCCTTTATTCCTAGTAGATACTTAACTCTCCTCTCTATATTCCTAGTAGTACTGTAACTCTCCTCTCTATATTCCTATAGATACTGTAACTCTCCTCTCTATATTCCTAGTAGATACTGTAACTCTCCTCTCTATATCCCTAGTAGATACTGTAACTCTCCTCTCTATATTCCTAGTAGATACTGTAACTCTCCCTCTATATTCCTAGTAGATACTGCTAAACTCTCCTCTCTATATTCCTAGTAGATACTTAACTCTCCTCTATATATCCTATGTAATACTGTAACTCTCCTCTCTATATTCCTAGTAGATACTGTGTAACTCTCCTCTCTATATTCCTAGTAGATACTGTAACTCTCCTCTCTATATTCCTAGAGATACTGTAACTCTCCTCTCTATATTCCTAGTAGATACTGTAACTCTCCTCTCTATATCCTAGTATACTGAACTCTCCTCTCTATATTCTGTAATACTGTAACTCTCCTCTATATTCCTAATAGATACTGTAACTCTCTCTATATTCCTAGTAATATGTAATCTCTCTCTATTACCTAGTAGTACTTAACTCTTCCTCTCATATTCCGTGATACTGTATCTCCTCTCTTATCCTAGTATACTGTTAATCTCCTCTCTTATCTGTAGATATGTAACTTCTCTCTAGTAGATACTGTAACTCCTCTCTCTATATTCCTAGTAGATACTGTAACTCCCTCTCTATATTCTAGTAGATACCTGAACTCTCTCCTCTCTATATTCCTAGTAGATACTGTAACTTCCTCCTATATACCTAGTAGATACTGTAACTCTCCTCTCTATTCCTAGTAGATACTGTAACTCCCTTCTATATTCCTAGTATACGTAACTCTCCTCTCTATTATTCCTATTAGATACTGTAACTCTCCTCTCTATATTCCTAGTAGATACTGTAACTCTCCTCTCTATATTCCAAGTAATACGTGACCTTCTCCTCTCTATATTCCTTTGTAGATACTGTAAGACTCTCCTCTCTGTAGCCTAGTAGATTATGTAACTTCTTCCTCTCTATATTCCTAGTAATACTGTAACTCTCCTCTCATATTTTCCTATAATACTGTAAACTCTCCTCTCTATATTCTAGAGATACTGTAACGCTTCCTCTCTGTATTATCCTAGTAGATACTGTAACCTTCTCTCCTCTCTATATTCCTAGTAGATACTGTACTCTCCTCTCTATATTCCTGTAGATACGTAACCTCTCCTCTCGTATATCCTAGTAGATACTGTAAACTCCCTTCTCCTCTCTATATTCCTAGTTACTGTAACTCTCCTCTCGTATATTCTAGTAGATATGTAAAACTCTCCTCTATCAGTATATCTTCTATCTAGTAGATACTGTAAACTCTCCTCTCTATATCCTAGTAGATACTGTAACTCTCCTCTCTATATTCCTAGTAGATTCACGTAACTCCTCTCTATATTCCTAGTAGTACTGTATTCCATATCCTATAATCTTAACTCTCCTCCTATATTCCTAGTAGATACTGTAACTTCCTCTCTATATGCCTGTAGATATTGGTAACTTCTCCTTTCTCTGTATTCCTAGTAGATTTACTGTAATCTTCCTCTCTATATGCCTAGTAGATACTGTCTCCTCTAACCAGGGTCTTAACTCTCCTCTTATATTCCTAGTAGTAACTGTAACTCTCCTCTCTATATTCTAGGTACTGTAATGCCTCTATTTAGATACTGTAACTCTCCTCTCCTATATCTCCTAATAATACTTAACTTCCCTCCTATATTCCTAGTAATACCTGTTAACTCTCCTCTATATTCTAGATACTTGTAACTCTCCTCTCTATATTCCTGTAGATAACTGTAACTCTCCTCTCTATATCCTAGTAGATACTGTAACTCTCCTCTCTATATACTAGTAGTACTTACTCTCGCTTCTCTATATTCCTAGTAGATACTTAACTCTCCTCCTCTATTCCTAGTAGATACGTAACCCCTCTCATATCCAGAGATACGACTCCTCTATATCCATAGTAGATACTGTACTCTCCTCTCTATGATTCCTAGTAATACGAGACTCTCCTCTATATTCTAGTATTACTGGTAATCTCCTCTCTATATTCCTAGTAGATACGTAACTACTCTCTCTATATCCAGGTAATACTGTAACTCTCCTCTCCATATTCCTAGTAGATACTTAACTCTCCTCTCTATTTCCTAGTAATACTATCCTTCATTTAAGATACTTACTCCCTCTTCTATATTCCTAGTAGATACTGTAACCCTCTCCTCTCTTATTCTAGTAATACTGTAACCTCCTCTCTATATTCTAGTAGATACTGAACTCTCCTCTCTAGTATTCTAGTAATTACTGTAACTCTTCCTCTCTATATTTCCTAGTAGATACTGTAACTCTCCTCTAGTATCTGAGTAGATTACTGTAACTCTCCTTCTCTAAATAATCCAGTAGATACGTAACTCTCCTCTCTATATTGCTAGTAATATTGAACTCTCCTTCTCTGTATTCCTAGTAGGATACTGTACTCTCTTCTCTAAATTCCTAGTAGATACTGTAACCTCTCCTCTCTATATTCCTATAGATACTGTAACGTCTCCTTCTCATTATTCCTAGTACTACGTAACTTCCTCTCTATTATTCCTAGTCGATACTGTAAACTTCCTCTTATATTCCTAGTAAATACTGTAACGTCTCCTCTCTATATCCCTAGTAATACATGAACTCTCCTCCTCTATATTCCTAGTAGATACTGCTAACTCTCCTCTATATTCCTAGTAAGATACTGTAACTCTCCTCTCGTATATTCCTAGTAGATACTGGAACTCTCCTCTCTATCTCTCTGTGTGG
>NW_019945761.1:39777-46956 GCF_002910315.2 Salvelinus sp. IW2-2015 | reverse complement strand
TAGTTGTCCTCTAGGTTACAGAGAGCTGTTAGTCCCATCCACCACACTACCAGGTGTGACACAGTGAAGAGACTCATGCCAATTTGGTATTGAGCAGACCTAACTCAATTAATCAGAACAGAAATATTTTATATTTGGTAAGAAATAAATTAGAAAATAATTTGAACAGAGAACGATGTCCTTGTGTGAAATATTTTGCATATTCAAAGTGGTAGGCATGTTGTGTAAATCAAATGATACAAACCCCCCCCCCAAAAAAAATATATTTTAATTCCAGGTTGTAAGGCAACAAAATAGGAAAAATTCCAAGGGGGTGAATACTGTTGCAAGCCACTGTATCTATACAATCGAGATGTATGGATGAACCACCGCCAATCTTTCTGGCTCTATAATCAGTAAGTGCAAAAACATATCAACTATATATACACAAAAGTATGTGGACACCCCCTTCAAATGAGTGGATTCGGCTATTTCAGCCACACCCGTTGCTGACAAGTGTATAAAATTGAGCACACAGCCATGCAATCTCCACAGACAAACATTGACAGCAGAATGGCCTTACTGAAGAGCTCAGTGACTTTCATCGTGGCACCGTCATAGGATGCCACCTATCCAACAAGTCAGTTAGTCAAATTTCTGCCCTGCCAGAGCTGCCCCGGTCAACTGTAAGTGATATTATTGTGAAATGGAAATGTCTAGGATCAACAACGGCTCACCCGCGAAGTGGTAGGCCACACAAGCTCACAGAACGGGACCGTCGACTGCTGAAGCGCGTATCGCGTAAATATCGTCTGTCCTCGGTTGCAACACTCACTACCGAGTTCCAAACTGCCTCTTGGAGCAACGTCAGCACAAGAACTGTTCGTTGGGAGCTTCATGAAATGGGTTTCCATGGCAGAGCAGCCGCACACAAGCCTAAGATCACCATCCGCAAATGCCAAGCATTGGCTGGAGTGGTGTAAAACTCACCGCCATTGGACACTGGAGCAGTGGAAACATGTTCTCTGGAGTGATTAATCACACTTCACCATCTGGCAGTCTGACGGACGAATCTGAGTTAGGCAGATGCCAGGAGAACACTACCTGCCCGAATGCATAGTGCCAAGTGTAAAGTTTGGTGGAGGAGGAATAATGGTCTGGGGCTGTTTTTNGATGTCTTTAAGAGTCTATTTAATATGTAGTTGTCAGAGGACAGAGGGATGTGATGTCTTTAAGTGAGACAAAGACTGAGAGCACTGCTGATCGTTGCCTCAGAGAGCTCTTAGCACTGTGCACGAGTGTGTGTGTGTGTGTGTGGTGTGTGGTGTGTGGTGTGTGTGTGTGTGTGTGTGTGTGTGTGTGTGTGTGTGTGAAACTCCATTCTCCCAGCTCTGACACATAATCAATAGAGTTCTCCGAGACCTCTTACCCTGTCCTGCTTAACACAACCTTAAACATTTAGGTTGCTGGGATCAATGTCCCCTGCTGATGGGTTCTCTCTGGATGTATGTGTGTGTGTGTGTGTGTGTGTGTGTTTGTTGGGGGGCGGGGGGTTACACTGTGTGTTTTGGGGTTGAAATATCCCCTTTCCATTCAGGGTGAGGGAGTAGAAGATTCAATTGCAGAATAGGAAGCTGCCACTACTGAGCTGCTCCAAAAGACTCTCCTCCTCATTGTTCCTCTCTCCACTACTCCGAGTCATTCCCCATCCCATTCCTCTCTCCACTACTCCGAGTCATTCCCCATCCCATTCCTCTCTCCCCTCTACACATCCCTCTCTCCGTCCCATTCCTCTCTCTCCCCTCTACACATCCCTCTCTCCTTCCCATTCCAACCTCCCATTCCTCTCTCCCCTCTACACATCCCTCTCTCCATCCCATTCCTCTCTCTCTCCCTCCCCTCTAGACATCTCTCTCTCCCCTCCATCACAATTATCTCTCTCTCCCCTCTACACATCCCTCTCTCCTTCCCATTCCTACCTCCCTCTCTCCCTCCATCCATCCCTCCCTCCCTTCACCCCTCGAGCTGGATCCTTCAGTGTGTCCAGAGTATATATAGAGAATATTCCATGACCACTGCATGACTGACACACCGCTTTCTCTGACCAGATAAACCCTTTTCTCGCTCCAGTTTATTAGTGTGTGTGTGTGTGTGTGTGTGAGAGAGAGTGTGTGTCAGTCTCACCCTGGTTCTTGACCTCAGTAAACTCTTTGTTGTAGTCCTCTAGAGTCTCTCGTAGTTTAAGGTTCTCTGTCTCGATGTCGTGCATCCGCTGGAGCTTGCTGCTGGCTTGGGCTGACAACAACTTCCAGCACAGGGCGGGGTCTGACGAAACATACACACACACACTACGTTACACACAACAGAGAGAGACAGAGGAGCTAGCTCGCGTGGGGAGGCTAGCTGAGGAGTGACTAATTGGTCCTGTTGAGGAGAAAGCAGAGATTAGATACAGTCTCATCCTGGAATATACAAGGTCTGAGACATCTGCTTTCGACTAAAGAGCAGGAACCCAGACGTCACCAAAGAATCGGAAATACAGACATTGTCAAGAAATATGGTATAGAGGAACGGCCAAGTAGTGGTCCTCTAGGTTACAGAGAGCTGTTAGTCCCATCCACCAAACTACCAGGTGTGACACAGGGAAGAGACTCAGTAGTTGTCCTCTAGGTTACAGAGAGCTTTGTCCACCACCAACACCAGGTGTGACACAGGTGAAGAGACTCAGTAGTTGTCCTCTAGGTTACAGAGAGCTGTTAGTCCACCCACCAACTACCAGGTGTGACACAGGGAAGAGACTCAGTAGTTGTCCTCTAGGTTACAGAGAGCTGTTAGTCCATCCACCAACTACCAGGTGTGACACAGTGAAGAGACTCAGTAGTTGTCCTCTAGGTTACAGAGAGCTGTTAGTCCCATCCACCACACTACCAGGTGTGACACAGTGGAAGAGACTCAGTAGTTTCCTCTAGGTTCAGAGAGTGTTAGTCCATCCACCAACTACCAGGTGTGACACAGTGGAAGAGACTCATGCCAATTTGTATTGAGCAGACCTAAACTCAATTAATAAGACGAGAAATAATTTATCTTTAACCTGTGCCTCTTCCTCTACAGCTGCAGGAAGGTGAAATCAGTGTGAGGAAGAGGAAAGGCGAGGTTAAATCCAAGTGGGTCGAGGAAGAGGAGGCAAGGTTAAATAGTTTTAGAGAAGGGAGGGCCAGGTTTAAATCAGTGTAGAGGAAGAGGAGGAGGCAGGTTAAATCAGTGTAGAGGAAGAGGAGGAGGCAGGTTAAATCAGTGTAGAGGAAGAGGAGGCAGGTTAAATCAGTTTAGAGGAAGAGGAGGCGGCAGGTTAAATGTTTAAGCTCTGAGACATGTATATGGCTGGGTTTTTCACGCTCAACAGTTTGCTGTGTGTTTCAAGAATGTGCCACCACCCAAACGACATCAAGCCAAGTCGTCAACTGTGGGAAGCATTAGAGTCAACATGGGCCAGCATCCCTGTGAAACGCGTTCAACACCTTGTAGAGTCCACGCCCCGACGAATTGAGTCTGTTATGAGGGCATAAGGGGGGTGCAACTAAATATTAGGAAGGTATTCGTCAATGAATTGGCGAGGGCACTAGAACAGTCTGCAGCACCCGGCCTCACCCTGCTAGACTCTGAAGTCAAATGTCCCCAACCAATGACGGCCTACAGCAGCACCTAGATCTTCTGCACAGATCGTGTCAGATCTGGGCCCTGACAGACATGGGCCCTGTCAGACCTGGGCCCTGTCAGACCTGGGCCCTGTCAGACCTGGTCCCTGTCAGACCTGGTCCCTGTCAGACCTGGTCCCTGTCAGACCTAGGCCCTGACAGACCTGGGCCCTGACAGTAAATCTCAGTAAGACAAAAATAAATGGGCCAGTTTGCCAGGACTATAAATACAAACTCCATCTAGACACCGTTGCCCTAGAAGACAAAAAAACAAAACGATACATACCTCGGCCTAAACATCAGCGCCCCGGGTAACGTCCACAAAGCTGTGAACGATCTGAGAGACAAGGCAAGAAGGGTCTTCGACGTCATCAAAAGCAACATAAAATTTGACATCCCAAACAGCATCTGGCTAAACAATACTTGAATCAGTTGTAGAACCCATTGCCCTTTATGGTTGGTGCATTTCTGGAGGTCCGCTCACCAACCAAGAATTCACTAAATGGACAAACACCAAATTGAAAACTATATGCAGAATTCTGCAAAAAATATCCTCAGTGGTGCGATGAAAAACACTAAATAATGCATGCAGAGCAGAATTAGGATTATTCCTTCAATTATCACAAATCCAAAAAAGAGACGTTAAATTCATCAACCATCTAAAAGGAAGCGATTCCCAAACCTTCCATAACAAAGCCATCACCTACAGAGAGATGAACCTGGAGAAGAGTCCCCTAAGCAAGCTGGTCCTGAGGTCTGTTCACAAACACAAACAGACCCCGCAGAGCCCAGGACAGCAACACAATTAGACCCAACCAAATCATGGAGAAACAAAAAGAGAATTACTTGACACATTGGGAAGAATTTACAAAAATAACAGAGTAAACTAGAATGCTGTTTGGCCCTAAACAGAGAGTACACAGAGGCAGAATACCTGACCACTATGACTGACCCAAACTTCCTAACCTCCTGCCAAATGTATGACCATATTAGAGACACATATTTCCCTCAGATTACACACAGATCCACAAAGAATTAGAAAACAAATCCAACAAACCCAACAAACCCAAGAAAAGGGCAACCAGTGAAGAACAAACACCACTGTAAATACAACCCATATTTATGTTTATTTATTTTCCTTTTTCTACTTTAACTACTTGCGCAATGTTACAACACTGTACATCATAGACATAATATTAGCATGTGAAATGTCTATTTATTTAAAACTTTTGTGAGTGTAATGTTTACTGTTAATTCTGATGTTTATTTCCCTTTCATTTCTTGTCTCTTCCACTTGCTTGGCAACATATGTTTTCCATCCCAATAAAGCCCTTTGAATTTGGAGAGACGAAGAGAAGAGAGAGAGAGAGACAAAGAGAAGAGGGAGAGAGAGAGAGAGAGGGAGAGAGAGAGAGACAGAGGAGAGAAAGAGGGACGAGACAAAGAGGAGAGAGAGAGACAAAGAGAAGAGAGAGACAAGAGAAGAGAGAGACAAAGAGAAAGGGGAGAGAGAGAGAAGAGAGACAAGAGAAGGAGAGAGACAGAGAGAGACAGAGAGAGACAAAGAGGAGAGAGAGAGACAAAGAGAAGAGGGAGAGAGAGAGACACAGAGAAGAGGCAGAGAGAGGAGAAGGACAAAGAGAAGAGGCAGAGAGAGAGAGAGAGAGACAAAGAGAAGGAGAGAGAGAGAGACAGAGGGAGAGAGACAAGGAGAAGAGGCAGAGAGAGAGAGAGAGAGAAAAGAGAAGGCGAGAGAGAAGAGAGACAAGAGAAGAGGGAGAGAAGAGACAAAGAGAAGGAGAGAGAGAGAGACAAAGAGGGGAGAGAGAGAGAGAAAAGAGGGAGGAGAGAGACAAAAGGAGAGAGAGAGACAAAGAGAAAGGAGAGAGAGAGACAAGAGAAGAGGGGAGAAAGAGAGAAGAGACAAAGAGAAGAGGGAGAGAGAGAGACAAAGAGAAGGAGAGAGAGAGAGACAAAAGAGGGAGAGAGAGAGACAAAGAGGGAGAGAGAGAGACAAAGAGAAGAGGGGAGAGACAAGAGAGAGAGAAGGGAGGAGACAAGAGAAGAGGAGAGAGAAGAGAGAGAGACAAAGAGAAGGAGCGAGAGAGAGAGGGAGAGAGAGAGACAAAGTGAAGGAGAGAGAGAGAGAGACGAAAGAAGAGAGAGACAAAGCGAAGGAGAAAGAGAGAGAGAGACAAAGAGGGAGAAAGAGAGACAAAGAGAGAGGGAGAGACAAAGAGAAGAGGGAGAGAGAGAGAAGGAGAAGGAGAAGAGCAAGAAAAAGAGAGAGGAAGCACTTTCTACCCCACATTAAATCTGTGATTCCCTCTGTGACGCTGGTTTAAGTCAGTTTTGATTTGTGGAGTGGCGTTGTTGTCGGGTCACTGTGATAAAGTCAGTCAGTCTTGTCCGTCAAGTCAGTCTGATTGGTCCTCACGGGTGATTGACAGGCGTGAAGCAGGACGTTTTGATGCACATCATCCCTGTAAAAATGAGCAGTGTGTGTGTTGTGAAGGAGGGATCAAGCACAGGACCACCCAGGATGTGTGTGTGGAGGGTTCTGTGCACGATTGAAAATGTCCAGGCCTCAAAACGCAACTTCCCTCTCGAACAAGCTATACATTTATATCGAATGACGCACAGAAAACACAATGTATGACACTACCTCGTTATCGCATGTCGAGTTAAGAACAGAACAGCCAGGGGTTGGGACAGACAATTTCAGCACAGTGAACTACACATACAGTAGACCTCCACTATGGAAATATAGCAGAGAGAAATGATGCTAGGAATGACCTGTCATTCTCCCAGCTTCCCCGAGGCTTCCATAAAGCTCTACAACAACAGTTCAGTCACCATTAACACCTGTGTTTTTTTGTGTTTGTTGTGTTCATGCTTTGTTCATGTGTGTTAGTCAGGAGCTGAAGTACTTGTCATTCCTGTCAGGGAAACACTTCCGCTCATTCTCTCTACAGCCTACCACCGTTGGGAGGAAGTACACCGGTAGTACACCGGTGGGAGGAAGTACACCGGTAGTACACCGTGGGAAGGGAAGTACACCGGTAGTACACCGGTGGGAGGAAGTACACCGTGAGTACCACCGGTGGGAGGAAGTACACCGGTAGTACACCCGGTGGGAGGGAAGTACACCGGTATACACCGGTGGGAGGAGACTAGTACACCGGTAGTACACCGGTGGGAGGAAGTACCACCGGTAGTACACAGTGTGGGAGGAAGTACCGGTAAGTCACCGGTGGAGGAAGACACCGTAGTACACGTGGGGGAAGTACACCGCGTTAAGTACACCGGTAGGGAGGAAAGTACACCGGTAGTACACCAGTGGCGAGGAAGTACACCGGTAGTACACCGTGGGAGGAAGTACCCACCGTGTGGAGGAAGTATACCAGGTGGGAGGAAGACACACTGGTGGAAGGAAGTACACCGGATGTACACTGTTGAGGAAGACCACCTGTTAGTAACACATGATTGGAGAAGTAACATACAC
>NW_019945761.1:30859-39097 GCF_002910315.2 Salvelinus sp. IW2-2015 | reverse complement strand
GAACGGCTCACTGAGCTCGTTTGGAACTTGCCTTTCATCTCATATTGATCTTTGTACGTATGTTACAAGCAGAAAGTGTTTTTTGTTTAAAATGTATGAATTATTTTAATTTACTGTCGATAAATCGATCTCAAATGTGGTACAGCGACGAAACCACTGTCTCCCGCTGCGCTACGATGTAAGGACTCCAGGCATATGCGTCGTTAGTGGCTGTGATGTAGGGTTCAGCCAGGAGTTGATGGAGAGTCGGAAGAGTGAATAAAATRGTAGGAGGGACACCCCACATATACTCCTGTGTCCGTGAGAATCAGGACTACTGCTCAATGCAAGCCATTTCAACCTATGGTGTCCACAGATCAATTTATCAGTGAAAATGTCAGTCGGAAACGATACCAGAACCAYGCATGTCCCCAAAACAGGGGACTTGACATCTATTAATAAAGAAGACTGCAACCAGCTCTCACAGTCTCACGTCAGAACTAGACRTTCATCCATGTTCCTCAAACGTCACATTTCRAAGATGTTCCAAACGTCAAATTTTTAAGTGTTTAAGGTTAWGTTTTGGCATTAACTCTGCATTTTTAAGGTTAGGCATTAACTCCGAATGCTTAAGGTAAGGGTTAAGGTTTGGGTTAGACTTAAAACAAAAATATCAAAAACCACTTTCTTTCTGGATTCGAACATGCTACTTTTGGAACCAAACTGTGACTTGTATCATGGGTGACCTGACTGGAAGATTCACCATAGGCTAAATCTGTGTCTGGGGAACTGGCCCATAATGTAATAATGCAAGGAGCAGACAGAGTAATCACCTTCGAACATGGGACATATCTTCCTCCAGGCTGTGACCCCGCCCTCGCTGGTGTACTGGCCCAATGCCGTCTCCAGGAAGAACACAGGGATACCACAGAAGAAGAGGAACACAAAGTACGGGATAAAGAAGACACCTGTGGAGGGTTAGAAACACCAATGAAGAAGAGTGTTTACTGTATGAAAGGTGTGTTGCTATGGTAAATAGTAAAATAGAACAGCAGGAAGGATACAAAGATAAAGCCATTGAGATGAATGACAAAACATTTTGTGTGAATAGACCAAGGAAATGCTTATTGACATGTCCGTTGTGTGATGATGCAGTATTGCTGTACAGTAGTTAGAACATGTTCTTTAGCTACGAGTCCATGAAAAGAGTTGACAGCTGAATAGATATCCTTCMTAAGGAAATGAATGAACTTTCCAGTGAATACAGAGAGGCTGCACAAAAGCAATTGCAGGCCTGGTATCCTTGTTTTTTAGGATGCATACATCTTTTGTTGCTCACAGAATATTAGAGGTGAAGCTCCGCCCACAGGGTTAGCGGACACAAGAGTCAACTCCCTCGGCAACATTCTTTCTCTTCTTTTTCTTCTTCTCTCTCTCTCTCTCTCTCTCTTTCTCTCTCTCTCTCTCTCTGCTTCTCTCATCTCTTTCCTCTCTCTTTCTTCCTCTCTCTCTCTCTCTCCTTCTCTCTCTTCTTCCTCTCTCTCTCCTCTTCTCTCTCTCCTTTCTATCTTCTCCTCTCTCCTTCTCCTAACTCTTTTTTCTCTCTCTCTTTCTCTCGCTCTCTCTCTCTCTTCTCTTCTACTTTTTTCTCTCCTCTCTTCCTTATCTTTTTCTTATCTTCTCTTCTCCCTCTCTCTTTCTTCTCCTCTCTCTTTCTCGCTCTCCTCTCTTTCTCTCTCGCTCTCTCTCTCTCTCTCTCTTCTTCTGCTTCTGTCTTCTCTCTTTTCTCATAACCCCTTCTCTCCTCTCTATCTTCTCTTTCTTCTTCTCTCTCTCCTCTTTCTTCTCTCTCTCTCTTTCTTCTCTCTCTCTCTTTCTCCTCTCTCTCTCTCCTTCTTCCTCTCTCTTTTTCTCTCTCTTCTCTTCTTCTTCTCTCCTTTCTCGTCTTCTCGCTCTGCTCTCTCTTTTCTCATCTCTTTCTTCCCATCTCTCTCTCTCTTCTGTCAATTCAATAAAAAAAACTGTGAACATAAATATACACTAACAACACAGTTCCAAAAGAATAAAGACATTTCAAATGTCCGTTAGTCTAACAGTATACAGTTGTTAATGATGTGCCAAATAGTTAAATCAAAAGGAAAATAAACATAAAATAACATAAATATGGGCTGTAATTTACAATGGCGTTGTTCTTCACTGGTGCTCTTTTCTTGTATCAACAGTCACAAATCTTCTGCCGGATGCAACACTCTGTATTTCACCCAATAGATATGGGAGTTTATCAAAATGTTTTGTTTCAATTCTTTTTTGGATCTGTGTAATCTGAGGGAAATAGTGTTCTCTAATATGTCATTATTTGGCAGGAGTTAGGAACTGCAGCTCAGTTTTCCACCTAATTTTTTGCTCACACCTGTTCTTCTTTTGAAGCCAGTCTGGCCTACGGCGACCGTTTCTCAATAGCATGGCTGTTATGCTTACTTCAATCTTTTACATAGTCAAGCTTTCTTTAATTTGAGGTCAGTCACAGTGTCAGGTATTCTGCCACTGTGTACTCTCTGTTATAGGGCCAAATAGGCATTCTAGTTTGCCAACAACCAAGCTGTCTTTCCTTTTTCTTTCTTCTTTTCTCTCCTCCTGTTTCAGGCTAGTATCCCAAAAAGGTGACTGTGCACATCCTGTAAATATGACCAAACTTTCCAATTGGTTCTCAGTGCTTTCAGACCATGATAGTGGTAATCCTACTGTTTCTGAAAGTCAATAGATGGGAGGTGCTGTTTACTTACCTCCTCCGTTCTTGTAGCACAGATAAGGGAAGCGCCATACGTTGCCCAGGCCAATGATCTCACCAGCCATGGAGAGCAGGAATTCAGTCTTGTTGGCCCACTTGCCCCTCTCCTGCTGAACCGCATCCTCGGAGCMTCGTTTCTGGGACTCTGAGTCCACTGGTCCTCCTGGAGTGGTCCCTCCAACCATCTCCTCTTCCATGTTCACTCACTTTCTCTTAAATTCAAAATGCTTTATTGGCAGGACATTTTGTAAATATTGCCAAAGCTCTCTCTTTCTCTCTCACGCTCTTTCTTACTCACTCTCACGCATGAACTAACACATATTTTCTCCTTCTTTCTCTCTCTCACACACACACACTCCTCCTGTCTCTCTCTTTCTTCCGCTCTCCCTCTCATTGTTAAATCTGGTGTGGACTCTGTGTTTACATCTTCCGCTACTCAGAGGCTCTCTTCAACACAATATGTCCCAATCAAGACAGATTAAGTCTTTGTTCTGTTAGAGAGCTTGAGGCTTGATCCTAATGCAGACATTCTACTCCTCCTAGGATACTAACATTTATGACTAGGCTATTTGTTTGCTTAGTTATGCAGTCAGTCATAGCCTATCTACACAAATGTATGAAAAACAAGATAKTAATTGATTGTTTTAGATATCCACAAGACATTGACGTTAAGGTGTTTTCCCATTAAGCACATTTCCTTCATGGATTATGTGCAGTAATGTACAATGCAGTAACGRAACGCAATACAATCATGCAGATGCAGACCTACAGGCTATTTAGCTTGAACTTTTATTTAGGCATATGCTAAAATCCAAAKGTTTGAGAAAAAGGATTCATGCATGCAAGAAGAAAAAAGTGAGTAAGCACTATCATTCCTCTGAATCCTCCATGTATTAGGCACAATCATTCAATTATGCATGCAAAATAAATCTTACAACTCACCCACTATTTTAACGCAATAGATCCTGCTTTTCCACACAGCTGGTAGGAGTCAATGAAGCAGTTCCTTTGGCTGCACAGATTGAGGGTCTTTGGAAAGAATGTTGAAGTGGGAGTAGGGGCGTGTCTACAAACTCCAAAGCCTTCACATGGTATTGAACTGAACCAGGATGATAGCCTATAACAGCTATGTAGAATGATWCAGTAAAACAGCCATTGTGGAGGACCATTGATATGTGGAAGAGAGTTGACATGTCCACAAGTTTAACAAAAATGTATTCAACTAAATCATTTAAATTAATTGAAAGAAAATAAGAAACTCTTTGATTATTTGTTTTGCATTGGGCTATCCTATCCTATTCCATAATGTGTTGAATAACAAAGAATTAGGTAGAGACAATTTATTTCAATCCCTCAGTCAGACTCACTGGAATGTCTGGAATTATTGTCATAATAAGGGTGATGATTGTTTGTGATGGGCCTAAAGTAAATACAATTGCTCTTCAAATAGCACCTCACAACGTAAGTAATTTAGATATGTTTATTCCATACAGTAATTTACCTGTTGTGCACTTTCTTCATGATGTATTTTTTTTTTAATTGCCAGCAAGGAGGGACTGTTCATACTGTATATGGTGCTTTCAAGACAAATGGGAACTCGGAAAAAATAAAGGTCAAATCATGAGTAAGTGATCTTCGGGTCGGAAAGTGGGAGCTCTAGAAAGAGGCCAGAGTTGCGACATGGGGTGAGTTAGTAAATTCCCTCTGGAGTGCCAGAGAGCGCACTCTGGGCGTTTGTAAATTCAGAGCATTGTCAGATTGTCCATTCGTAAATGCAAACGTTTTGCTCTCGGGCGTTCAGAGCACACTGGACGCTCTTGCCGAGGAGTAGGGTTGATCCAAGCGTTCTGACCTCACCAACGGCAGTCAAGCACCCAAGCTAACTGGCTAAAGTTAGCTAGCATGCTACTACTTCCAGACATAAACGAGAGAACACCTCACTCTGACCATTTGTCTTGCTCTAGCAGAGCTGGTTAGGCTGTTTCATTGTTATCCAGAGCGTTGGTGACTCTAACTGTGCTGCTGGCAACAATTTAATTACGCTTTTTTGCCAAGGTTTACTGACACGGCATATTCAACAGGGTGTTGAGCGTTCGTAAATTCATCAGTTATTCTGCGCTCTGGCACACTCAGACGAGAGCGCTCTGAAATCGGAGTAGATAGCCAGAGCAAATTTAACAACGCACCCCATGGATTTCCGAGTTGGATGACCTTCTAAACGATTTTTTTCACAGTAGGAGCTCGTTTTTGTTCGATTTCCAGTTGTCTGGAATGCACTGAAGTCGGAACTCGGGGAGATGTCATTAATGATTCTAGGAAAATGTCATCATTATTTTTGTTATTAACTAAAAAGCTAAATATGATTTAATCTTGTTGTAACAAATACATAAGATACATTTTCAATTCAAGGAACCAATTTACGCCTGGAGGTAAATTGTTTTGGAACATGTTTGTTCCTGACGCGGCATCATACATCAGTGGGAGAGACTTGGAATTATGACGTGCTCTGTGACGTTTTTTTTTGCTACCAGGAAACGAATGTAAACATAGCAATCGGAATAGAAACGCAAATGCATTCGCATAATTCYACAAAAGATCTTCGATGCTGGGTGCTAAATACGATTTTGCAGCACGGGGCGAAATGTGGTTAGCTGGAATATATGATTGCCAATTCTAGAAGAGGTTATTAAACGCAGTAGCTAGGACTGAGGCAGGCTAATCGCTCGATAAACCGGTAAGATAGCCTGCTATATTTCATGCTAGTAGCTAGTTATATTTCCTATAGACTATATACCCGATGTGATAAACATATTGCTGGTGTTTGATAGCAGCTTAGTGAATTGTGTTCGTCTATTTKACATGTAGACACACATCCACTTCGGGGTGCAGAGAATTTGCAACAAGCTGATGACATGTCGGCAGACAGTTCTTCTGCCAACCAGGAAGAACCTAATGCTGTTGTTGGAAACATATTGGYGCAGTTCACATAGGTATTGTTCATAGTTGCAAGCAAATTACCGAGAAATATGAGAACAGATATTTAAAAATAAGAAATRTCATGCTGAAGATAAACCTAGCATACTCCTTATCCACTATAAGCCAATGCAATGACATTGTATACTGCTSTTCCCAGGTCCAGGCATGTTTGCCATAAGGGCACCTGAGGAGGAGTCCTYAGAGATGGTGGAGGAGATGGACACGTCAGAGGCTGTCTGGTGCTGGTATTACCTAGCYGAATGTGGAGTGTGGCACATGTTTGAGGTACAGGACATATCACCACCTATGCATTCCTCATCCATCCATCCTCTCACTTGATCTATCGATCCATTCCTTCATTATTCCATCCATCCATACATTTTTACTGCATCCATCCATACATTTTTACTGCATCCATCTATCCACCCATCCCCTCACTCACTCTACCCATCCCAGTCTCATTTGCAATTTGTTCTGGTTGTGGCAGATTGATCCAAGTGCTGCATGCTCTGTGACCAGTGAGCAGATAGAACAGAATTACAGCAGGAATCAACACGGTGTCATGGAGTTTTACACCGCCAAGTACACCTACAGACTGGACTTCTCAGGTACCAAGAACAGTACAGTACTGGCACACATCTATACAGTATCATTGACAATCATTGGATATGTTGGAGTCTGTCTCTAATTCCCTGATCTTTGTTTGTCTTTGTTTCACAACCAGTCATGAAGCAGATCAATGTCACAACCGGGAAACAACGGCCAATCAAACGGGCGTTCCACTCTGCCACTGGCTTTAGGTGAGTCTGAGCTSTACCAATGGGGTCACCCACGGGCATGTAGCTGTATAACTCAGACATGCAGGTAGCCCACAGGCCTGTAACTGTATAACTAAGAAATACAGAGTTCTGAGTGCTCTCCATTGGCTCTGTGGTCAGTTTCACTTCCTGGAGCTTACTTCCCGGAGCTAACTTTAGTCTATTGTGGGGTTAGAAGCGTCACCTGTTCTATGGTTAAACCTTATGCATGTTGTGCTACATTTTGGGTGAAAATAAAAGGATGTGTAAAAGGGCATTGACATAATAACCACCGAGCAGTTGGACCCAGGCCTGACCTTTACAGTATGTGTCTGAATTGTGTATTTGCATCTGTCACCCTCGCCCAGGTTCATTTGTGATAATCTGGCCCTGCCGGTGCCCTGCCACTGGGAGAGATAAATACAGACGAGCCTTATCAGGTAAGGGAAAAGGATAGTGTGTGGACAATATGCTGTTGTATCTACCTCTTTCAGACAGAGAGCTTTACCCGACTTTTGCCGGTTCAGGTATTATCTGAATGGGGCAGGGGTAGAAATACAGGTAACTCCTGACCAAGCATGTTACCTGCTCTACGAAGACCTAGTCGTGCTTACCTGTGCTCAAGACCTAGTCGTGTTACCTGCTCAAGACCTAGTCGTGTTACCTGCTCAAGACCTAGTCGTGTTTACCTGGCTCAAGACCTAGTCGTGTTACCTGCTCAAGACCTAGTCGTGTTACCTGCTCAAGACCTAGTCGTGTTACCTGCTCAAGACCTAGTCGTGTTACCTGTAAAAGTAGAGTAATAAATGCTTATGACATGTCTTATAATGCATTATACCTGTCAGTGTTCAACTGATATTCAGTATTCAACTGATACTCGTTGCCACGAGTAGCACCGCAGATGTTGCAGATGAGCGCGGTGCAAGATGATGCACTGACAGAGTATCACAGTGTATCTGCACATGTGCAGGGCGACACGTCAATCTTCTACAATGTGATAGCTGCGAGACAACAGTGGAGAGGTTTCGCCTTGCACTTCAATGCTCTTAGTTGTTGTGGAAATCGGCCCGATATTGCTATTTACTTTGTGCATTGCTGACTACCTTTAAAGGCCAAGTCCAGTCGAAAACATGTTTTTCTGTATTTGGTATATATTTCAACACTATGAGGTTGGAATAATACTGTATAATTATGATAATGCCCTTTTAGTGTAAGAGCTGTTTGAAAAGACCGCCTGCAATTTCTGCCTGTTTTGGTGGGATGGAGTTTTGACCTGCCTGCTGATGTCACCAGGTGAAAAATGTGTTAATAGACCAATGAGAAAGAGAGTTCCAAATCTCTCTGCCAATAGCAGCTAGTTTTCAGTTTTCCCCTCTGTACTCAGACCACTTCCAGACATTCCTAGCAAAATCCTTGCTTGAGAAATTGCTCTTTGCTAAGAAGCTATTTTTGTTTATTTTTGACCATTTTAGTAGAAAGAAAATCCACAGTAAGGTACTTATTTGTTTCCCATAAAATGTGATTTGATATTGAGATAAAAACAGTTTTATTGTACCTTTAAGTAAAGTTGAATCAATGTATCTACCTACTCCATGTCTCTCTTTAGCCAGTTTGTTTGTTTCTAACTAAAACACTGTGTGTCATTGATTTGCAGTATACCCATGTCTGATTGACTATACTCTTTCACCTTGTAGAATT
>NW_019945761.1:0-30204 GCF_002910315.2 Salvelinus sp. IW2-2015 | reverse complement strand
TATGCACATATAACTTTGACTGGCGGCTAACTGGGAGCCACGGGGACGTCTATGGCAGAGGTAGATTCCACTTGTGTTGTGTCATGAAATCGTAACTTTCTCACAATTTCARGGTTTTCCAGAAATCCCGGWTATAGTATTCCTGGATMTCCTGCCTATTCCTGRCTATTSCTGCCTGATTCCGAGAATCTTCCAACTTTGATTTCTGGAAAACCTGGGAATTTTGGCAAAGTTCCCGGAATTTTGCAGCAGTAGTTTCAACTGTTCAAACATAGCATTCTAATACTGTCCTTCCCATCATTTCTCAGGGAGTTATTTCGCCCGAGACGCCAAGTATTCTAGCAAATTCTGCCTTACGACGGGGAAACATAACTTTGCCTTGCAGAAGCACGGACTAGCCCCGCCGATATTTTCAAGCGAGCCTCCATATAAGACCATGTTCCTGGCCAGAGTGCTGGTCGGCGAGTCCACGTTAGGCAATCCGCTGTTCTGCCGACCGCCATCCAAGGACATGAGCTACAGCAACTTCTTCGACAGCTGTGTGGACGACCTCGCCAACCCAAAGATCTACGTCATCTTCGACTGCAACCAGATTTACCCAGAGTATCTCATTGAGTTCTACTGACGCCTATGGGGTGATCAGGGATGTTATCACACAATGTACATGGGGCGGATTTTTTTTTACCAGGACGGGATTGGGATTCAGAAACATCAGGGGAGAGGTCGAGAGAGGAGGGACTCAATGGACGGGCATGATGACTTCCCGCTGTTTGATTCAAGGCCTGACTGGGACTTGGATCATAAGAAGTGCCTTAATGGATTACTATGGCAGAACAGGGAAGACCATACAAGAAGACTATGTTTCTATAAAAGCTGTAGAGTTCGTAAAGAGTGGTTTGTCTATTTACTGTGTTTAGAGACTTGTGGATCGGTCAGGGCGAGAGGTGGCGTATTTGAAAAAACTGAAAAGTAACTGCACACTGTTGGAGTGTTCCCGAAATGGATAAGCAATGTTTCAACCTGCCACAGAGGTTTTTTCGGCAGGATCACCCTGTGTTGTCGAAACGTTGCGAATACGTTTCGGGAGCGTTCTAACGGTGTGCAGGTATTCTTTTTTTCTTTTCCTTTGACTGTTTGGGTCCAACATGACCATAGTCAAGCAAAGCTAAAAAGTGCAACACACTTCTAATGAGGATGTAGACTGAATAACTACTTTGGTGACCAGGATGCAATAACTCACTATTACAAGTAAAGTCGCCAACATAAAGTAAACAAATGTTTGACTTGCCCTACTCCTGTATACAAGGACCTGATTTCATAGATAGACATTGAATAAGTAGGTGTATCCAAACTTTTGACTGGTACTGTGTATAAGGGATATATTCATTGTAACTGTACAGTAATCTGCTCTTGTAATATTTTCTACATTGTAGAATAATAGTGAAGACATCAAAACTATGGAATCATGTAGTAACCAAAAAAGTGTTAAACAAATCTAAATATATTTTAGATTCTTSTAAGTAGCCACCCTTTGCCTTGATGACAGCTTTGCACACTCTTGGCATTCTCTCAACCAGCTTCATGAGGAATCCTTTTCCAACAGTCTTGAAGGAGTTCCCACATATGCTGAGCACTTGTTGGCTGATTTTCCTTTACTCTGCGGTCCAACTCATCCCAAACCATCTCAATTGGGTTGAGGTCGGGTGATTGTGGAGGCCAGGTTATCTGCTGCAGGACTCTATCACTCTCCACTCCTTCTTGGTCAAATAGCCCTTATACAGTCATTGTCCTGTTAAAAAACAAATGATCGTCCCACTAAGTGCAAACCAGATGGGATGGCGTATCGCTGCAGAATGCTGTGGTAGCCATGCTGGTTAAGTGTGCCTTGAATTCTAAATAAATCACAGACAGTGTCACCAGCAAAGCACCCCCACACCATCACACTCCTCCTCCATACTTCACGGTGGGAACCACACATGCGGAGATCCTCCGTTCACCTACTCTGCGTCTCACAAAGACACAGGCGTTGTAACAAAAAATCTCAAATTTGGACTCATCAGCACAAAGGACAGATTCCCCGGTCTAATGTCCATTGCTCGTGTTTCTTGGCCCAAGCAAGTCTCTTCTTCTTATTGGTGTCCTTTTAGTAGTGTTTTTTTGTTGCAGAAATTCAACCATGAAGGTCTGAGTCTCTGAAAAGTTGATGTTGAGATGTGTCTGTTACTTGAACTCTGAGGCATTTATTTGGGCTGCAATTTCTGAGGCTGGTAACTCTAATGAACTTATCCTCTGCAGCAGAGGTAACCCTGGGTCTTCTATTCCTGTGGCGGTCCTCATGAGAGCCAGTTCTTCATAGCGCTTGAAGGTTTTTGCGACTGCACTTGAAGAAACTTTCAAAGTTCTTCATGTCTTAAAGTAATGATGGACTATCGTTTCTCTTTGCTTATTTGAGCTGTTTATGCCATAATATGGACTTGTCACAAACACAACTGATTGTCTCAAACGCGTTAAGAAGGAATTAAATTTCACAAATTAAATTTTAACAAGGCACACCTGTTCATTGAAATGCATTCCAGGTGACAACCTCATGAAACTGGTTGAGATTGCCAAGAGTGTGCAAAGCTGTCATCAAGGCAAAGGGKGGCTACTTTGAAGAATCTCAATAATAAAATATATTTTGATTTGTTTAACACTTATTTGGTTGCTGCATCATTCCATATGTGTTATTTCATAGTTTTGAGGTCTTCAYTATTATTCTACAATGTAGAAAACAGTAAAAATAAAGAAAAACCCTTGAATGAGTAGGTGTATCCAAACTTTGACTGGTACTGTATATATAACAAATATAGTTACCAAAGAAATTGGATTTCTAGGAAAACTAGATAGATTTCACGTAGAGTTGCTCCAATTCTAACTAAACAGACAATGCAAACACTGCAGTTGTACTATCACATCATATCATGCATGAGGCTTATAGTCAGCTCGTCTCTGTGTACTGTACTGTAGCAGATGCATTTTCTAAATGAAAGCTAGGATATAGGCCTAGCTAGTGTTGCTAAGCTAAGAAACCGGATGAATCTCTTTGGGGACCGTTTGTGCAAGTCAAGTGATTGATTGCCTGAGTTAATTGAGGCCAAGACTTTCGGCCAAGATGGCTTTTAAAGGCCAATATGTCTTAAAATCTACTGCTTTCTCCTTCACCGCTATTGGTACCATGATCTGACAATGCAGTAGGCTACCTGTATATGTGTAATGTATGTAGTTGATATATGCATGATAAGCACTCTCTTACCCCTTAAACAATCTACCTCCCTCATTCTGCACATTGTACATTGTTCAAGAAGGAAATACCCCCATGAATATTTTCTTGAGCTGAATTAAAATGGTCTTTCCTCTTAATGAGAGGGTGTCAAACTATGTCATAATGACAGTATTTTCGTGTTCATTTAAAGTCATGTAATGTTGGTCAGTACTTCATGCCCTCTGCTTTGATGTATAAACTTGATATGGGCTTGATTTAGGCCTACTGTTGTAATACACTGTAAATAAACTAAAATGTTATACGTGTATGTTTACCAGCRCTAGTCATGTTGAATGCAAGGTGTGCATTATTTTATCTATCTATTTCCTGCAAATACTACCAAGGATCATTGAAGGTTAAGTGATAGGGAAACAATGGAGGGAAATGAAGTGCTGAGTGCATCTAATTGGCCACATGGCGGCAGTACAACACAAGATTACACCATACATTTCTGTTCAATCGTATTTGACTTTCAAATGTTGTTGAGGCATGGGATTGACTGATATCCCCTCAGAGATGATATAACCATGCCTCAAATCTTAGTACATTTCATATGAAGTCAATGTGAGTTAGTCTTTGTTCTTTTTTTTCCGGGGCGGGTGGTTGAACAATTGTCTTTTCTTAGTGAGGATTATACAGTCGTCAGGAGATTTCAAGAATACAATCCGTTAGGATAAGGAGGAAATACACACATGAAAAAAAATTGTAACTAGCAGATTGAGTGAGTTCCTCCAGTCTTGACTGGAACATCATGGACCAGTGACAACAAAATGAAGAAAGGACCTACGTTGTATATGGCATACAGTTGAGGTCGRAAGTTTACATACACTTAGGTTGGAGTCATTAAAACTTGTTTTTCAACCACACCACAAATTTCTTGTTAACAAACTATAGTTTTGGCAAGTCGGTTAGGACATCTACTTTGTGCATGACACAAGTAATTTTTCCAACAATTGTTTACAGACAGATTATTTAATTTATAATTCACTGTATCACAATTCCAGTGGGTCAGAAGTTTACATGCACTAAGCTGTGCCTTTACCAGCTTGGAACATTCCAGAAAATGATGTCTGGCTTTAAGAGCTTCTGAGAAGCTAATTGACATCATTTGAGTCAATTGGAGGTGTACCTGTGGATGTATTTCAAGGCCTACCTTCAAACTCACTGCCTCTTTGCTTGACTCATGGAATCAAAAGAAATCAACCAAGACCTCAGAAAATTTTGTAGACCTCCCACAATCTGGCGCATCCTTGGGAGTCATTTCCAAATGCCTGAAGGTACCACGGTCAATCTGTACAAACAATAGTACGCAAGTATAAACACCATGGACGACGCAGCCATCATACCGCTCAGGAAGGAGACGCGTTCTGTCTCCTAGAGATGAACGTCTTTGGTGTGAAGGTGCAAATCAATCCCAGAACAACAGCAAAGGTCTTGTGAAGATGCTGGAGGAAACAGATACAAAAGTATCTATATCCACAGTAAAACGAGTCCTTATCGACATAACCTGAAAAGCCGCTAAGCAAGGAGAAGCCACTGTTCCAAAACCGCCATAAAAAAAGCCAGACTACGGTTTGAAAATGCACTGGGGACAAATATCATACTTTTGGAGAAATGTCCTCTGGTCTGATGATACCAAAATACAACTGTTTGGCCATAATGACCATTGTTATGTTTGGGAAAAAAGGGATGCTTTGCACCAAGCCGGAGAACACCATCCCAACAGTGACGCACGGGGGTGGCAGCATCATGTTGTGGGTGTGCTTTGCTGCAGGAGGGACTGGTGCATTTCACAAAATAGATGGCATCATGAAGAAGGACCATTATTTGGATATATTGAAGCAACATCTCAAGACATCAGTCAGGAAGTTAAAGCTTGGTCGCAAATGGGTCTTCCAAATGGACAATGACCCCAAGCATACTTCCAAAGTTGTGTCAAAATGGCTTAAGGACAACAAAGTCAAGGTATTGGAGTAGCCATCAAAAAGCCCTGACCTCAAATCATATAGAACATTTGTGGGCAGAACTGAAAAAGTGTGTGCAAACAAGGAGGCCTACAAACCTGACTCCGTTACACCAGCTCTGTCAGGAGGAATGGGCCAAAATTCACCCAGCTTATTGTGGAAAACTTGTGGAAGGCTACCCGAAACGTTTGACCCAAGTTAAACAATTTAAAGGCAATGCTACCAAATATTAATTTAGTGTATGTAAACTTCTGACCCACTGGGAATGTGATGAAATAAATAAAATCTGAAATAAATAATTCTCTCAACTATTATTCTGACATTTCGCATTCTTAAAATAAAGTGTTGATCCTAACTGACCTAAAACAGGGAATTTGTACTAGGATTAAATGTCAGGAATTGTGAAACTGTATTTGAAAACGTATTTGGCTAAGGTGTATGTAAGCCTTCGACTACTACTGTATATGCAAAACAAGTCTGACGTCAACTTTATTGGTGACTCAGACGCTCCATCTAAAAAGCGGATTTATTTTAATCCACAGGTGAGCGTCATACACCAGACTTTCAGACAAGGACGTCCTCCTTTAAGAGGGTGTGGTTTGAGTGGTGATTTCACTACAGCATTTTCAAGCAGTGCTGAACCAGGTCAGGAGTGGCAGGCTAATCTTGGATAGCTACAGTACCATTCACCTTTACTACAAAAGAAAACCTCAGGAGAAGGTAAAGTAACATTTTCCCTAGTATTTTATCAAGCCAAATTGAAGTGGTGTTTCAGTAAATAAGATGTGTGTGTTTGCTGCCCTGTTGTAGATGTGGACTCCATCAGAAAGCAGTTCAGAGGTTGAGGACATGGACACCTCAGACATGCTTGTTATGACAGATTACAAAACAAATCCATGGCTTTGGTTCTACCTGGATGAAAGGGGAACGTGGCACATGTTTGAGGTAGCTGTCTCTTGTCAGTCTAGAGTTAATCTCCCCCCCCCCCCCCCCCACTGGACACTGGTCGAGTCCAAATTGTTTCCACATAATTTCAATGAAATGATGTTGAACCAACTTGGGATAGACGTTGAATTGACGTCTGTGCCCAGTGGTCCATCTCTTACATGTTTGAGACTTTGCTTTGTCTTATAAATCGTATTTTTCTTTCAGAATGATCAAATGGAAAGAAATTCTCTGACCAGTGAGGACATTGAAAGGTATTACACAAGAAATCCAAAAGGAGTGTTACAGATATCCACAGCCAGAGGCATCAACAAGCTGGATTTTGCTGGTATTTACTTGATTCCTTCGATCAACCTGTATCCACAATAATATCATACAGTATTTGTTTGTAATTGTTTTGAAGTTATTTTCACATCAAAGGTTTTATGTTGTGAACTGATAGCACAGACTCTTTGATTTCCAGAGATGGTTCTGACTGACATCAAAACAAGGAAGCAGAGGCGAATCAAACGATCCAACAAGACTCACAAAACTGGGAATAGTGGAAGGTGAAACTTTAGATTTGGCAATTGTGATCACTGGGGTTCAATAAGATATGGAATTGATCCAGTTCAAACATGTCTCTGAAATGTATTGCTCCACCTTTAGGCAACACATACTCTCACTTACTGAGAAATGAAAGTGAAACCAACTCACTGGTGGCTTGGTTTCTTTTAACATGAAGTAGTTTATTTTGTTTCTCTTTTAGATGCTCTTGCGTTGGTTCAGTGCCCACACACTGGGAAGCAGTGGACACCAAATACCCCTATCAGGTGCAGAGGAAAATAAAGTTATAAAACATATATTCTACATATCAGTTTTTGTAATCTCTTTTTTATTGATTTGGGAACACAAAGCATTATATGTCCAGTGGAACATTGGATCATCTACAGGCCAAGTTGTTGCTAACTCAATCACATCAGATGTTAGAAGTAGTATCTAGTATATATTCAAACCTTAGTCGATTATTCTGCAATAATATAACATGTTTGTTTACTTATCATTTATCCTGAGTTTGTTTGTAATCTGAGTATGATTTCATTTCCATCATTAACCCATAGGTGTTCTGTCTGAAGAGAGACACAGCTGAATATAATTATGTGYCAGGCTGCTTAAAGGAGGGGGAACTAGACAGACGCATCAAATCCATCTGTAGAATACAGAACCTGGACCTCTGGGAATTTTACTGTAGGTAAGAMGAATTCTAATTTACATCATCAYCATCATAATATTATTATAATTTCTCCAGAAATAGATGGATGTAGTACAGTATACATTTCCTATCTAATTTGGTGGTATTCTATCACTATTGGTATTGTATTGACCATTGTAAAAACTATTGGTCGCTAAATCCGGAGAAATGACGGACCATGTAAAAAAACTGTTGGTCACAAATCCGGCTAGAAGGACCACGTGAAAACGGTTGGCTGGTTATGCCCTCACCCGTCTGAGCGGTCAGCTGTGAATGCCCTCACCCGTCTGAGCGGTCAGCTGTGAATGCCCTCACCCGTCTGAGCGGTCAGCTGTGAATGCCCTCACCCGCTATATACTTCTGATTGGTTTGGTTCTGTCCTCTATAGTGCTGTCCGGTTAGAACATGATGTTGAACCACTATGGAAAACGTTGTTGTAGCGTGTGCATGCAAAAGACTGTTTACCAATACAACAATTAAACCACTTCTGCAAAAGTACTTGTGCAACCAATGCCATAACACTTATGGCTGTATGGAATAATACTACATATGATAAACAATAGGCAAAGCAGTATTGGCAACTTGAACATTAAAGAATAGTAACAGCCATGCAGTAGAACTGATAAGAGAATTAAGTTATCCTGTTCATTAACCAATTCAATTTGTTTACTCAGTCTGCGCTATCAGGATTTGTATGATACTGATAGAAATAAAACAGACAGAGGCCCAGTCTACAAAAGTTAAACGTTTATTCACGGAACGTTCTGACGTGCACAGTACAAAGACCTTCAATTTATAGTGACACACATACTTCCACACAAACCATCAAATCCGCCGCCAATAGAGTTTAGGGGAGTCCGTGAGAATAGCGTCTCCCTGCCCTCCCCTAAGATAGGGAGAGACCTGGGACTGGGAAGTTCTCATGTCCCAGCCAAGGTCGCTCCGAATCTGGCTAGACAGACAGTCTGGTATCAAAAAATATTTCCTTATCAAGAACATATGTCTGAAAGCTATCAAAGTAACAGTAAGTAATGTGGTAATAACCATTATTTTTGGGGCTCCGAGTGGCACAGCGATCTAAGGCACTGCATCTCAGTGGCTAGAGGCGTCACTACAGACCATAGTTCGATTCCAGGCTGTATCACAATTGGCTGTGATTGGGAGTCCCATAGGGTGGCGCACAATTGGCCCAGCGGCATCCGGGTAGTGTTTGGCCGGGGTAGGCCGTCAATGTAAATAAGAATTTGTTCTTAACTGACTTGCCTAGTTAAAAGAAGGTTAAATAAAAAAAGTTTAAATTACACAGCATGTAAAACCCCTAATAAACCCCCTGCATTTCGATACACGCACAACATTCCGACATTCGTGTTACTGTCGACAACTAAACGTCGTCAGAAACATGTGTCTTCTCCCTTCGGACTACGATAACACTCTGACCTGAGTGGGTGGGTGCAGTGTCCAGATGCTCATTTCCAAGCGCTCWKATTGGTTGCGAATGGCAGTTCTATGATGGGTGAGGGATAATTTAGGTAGGCTGAGCAGCCAAACTAACGGGACTTTGAGGGGAGATATGAAGAGAGGAGCAGGAAGGCCTTTTTTCACAACCATGGTGATTCTCTTTTTAAAGGAAAAAGATTCAGTTGGGAAGGATTCAAGGTGTTACAGAGGTCAAGGAGGAGAAGCTGTTTCATGGAACAAAAATCAGCAACGTACACTCAATTTGTACATACAATTTTGACAACAGGTTAGCTGGTATCAACGGCCATATTCTTGGAAAAGGTAAGTGATGATGAAACAGGCTATACATGAATATAGTATGTATGACAGCAGGTATAATTTCTCTGGTACAGTAACCCCATTATTACCCCTCTTCTTCCTTCTATGTAGGAACCTACTTTGCAAGATTTGCCTCATATGCAGATAAGTACAGTCCATGGAACACTGATCCAGTACCTCTGTTTGGTGAGGCACCACAAGGCTTCAGTAGCCAAAAGACCAAAACAATGTTTCTGTGCAAGGTGATAGTTGGGAAAACTACACTGGGAAAGACAGATTTCCTCAAGCCTGATGACAAAAGTGCTATTAACTTCCATGACAGTTGTGTGGACAATGTCATGTATCCCAGAATTTTTGTCATATTTGATCCCAATCAGATATATCCAGAGTACTTAATTCAGTACTATTGAAATAAAGATGGAGACCGAGTGACCTATAATGAGTTGCCATGTGCAATATGAACTGTAAGCCTGTCATTGGAATACGTTGAATGGACATTTTGCATTCACATTAATGCAATTTCTATTCACTGTTTTAAACAGTGGTCCATTCTCAATGTAAATAATTTCTATCACGATGGGTTGTRTAATAGGCTATTGCGGTGGTGTCGGAATAGGGCGGTGCTCAGGGGCTGTGGGTGTGGGTGTTTGAGTGAGAAAGACGAGGAGGAGAACCAACAAGTCAGCACAGCCCCCTTCATTATCGACGCATTGTGCCGACAACATGAAAGAGCCATTCCAGACTCTGAAGCAGGAGGATTTTGAAAGTTAGGTGTTAGCCAGACTAGTTAGCCTACAGTAGGAAAGGTTGTGGCCTAGTAAAAAAAGATTTTCAGAGCACTGGCAGTAGAGGTCGCTGTTGACCTTGATGCGCACCTGTAGGCCCYTTCCCATGATTGAAGATGAGATGCCAAAATGCTCGATTTCTGTCAACTCAGGGCAGTCACTCTGCTGTACTGGAATGGAATTAAAACGTTGAATGAATTGGACATGTCCATTGATTTCTTTGTTATGTATTTTTTTGCATATTTCGCTCTGAATTGGTCCTTGAAATCACTTCAGTGTTTTGTAAATTATAATTCAAAGTTTGAGTTCAAACCATTTCCTTGTCAGGCAAAATGTTCACTTAAAAAGTATGCACAGTTTAAACAAAATCAAGCCTTGCATTTCACACAACAAGCAACATATAAACAAATATCACATACAAATTAATTTAGTAAATGTTAGGATACCTCTGTTTAAACTGTTTAGCTGAAGTGATAACAAATTATTTCTGTTCTCATTGGAACAGTATGGAAGTATAGCAAAAACTGAAATACAACCTCTTCTGAAAGGGTTTGAGTTTGTAGTTCCTAAAACAATCAGGGCAGGTTCCAGACCCAGATAAACCTTGTTCTGGACTAAAAACTAATAAATAGAGAATTTCAATTGAGATGTTTTTCAGTCCAGGACTAGGTTTAATATGTGTCGGGAAACCGTCCTCAATCTGTAGAGTCTTATCAGTGTCGATGCAACATGGCATTCAGCATGAATTCACCTTGAACAGGATCCTAATTTCTACATTACCAGACAGTTTTTGCTGCTGTGTTTGAACTGCTGTTGTTGGACTGGAAATGGCTCCTCCGGTCCTCACATAGTGAGTTCAACCACACGGACAGGAGGAAGAGAGTGCATCAAAGCACTTCCTCATTGGCTGCTGAACTCACGTAACCTGGGAAACACAGATTCACATTGAGATGGAGCCACACTGAGAACTAGACCACTCTATTTCCTCTCTCTACAGGGGCAGGAGACACTTTCATGTTACTCTGAATAGTTTATCACTTTGAAGACACTATTTTGTGTGTGTGTGTGATATATATATATATATATATATTTGGGCTACTAGCTATATCTCTGACATTTTGATGACTTTTTTTCAGCTCTTGTTTGTTTTTTCTTGGCCTCCACTTCCTACCCATTGCCTTTCAGTCTTGAACTTTGCTAAACGTTTTCCCATGGAAAAGAAGGGCTGTAGCTCAGATAGCTTATATATCCCAGTCAATGTTGATGAACAGTTTTAAAGGTGGACTAAGCCACAACGCTAACCCTCAATGGAGATAATTCACTCCTTCAAAGGTATGATGTTACACAATAGATAATAACTATGTAATGTTCCCCTATTCCATGTACCTACCCTACCACTCCTAATGGCAGTGTCTCCTGACTCAGTCATACCCTGTTAAATATTTACACCTGGTGTTTAGAGTCAGGCGCTTTATCATAATCCCTTTTGTCTTCGTCTAATTCGTTAGTAGCTCAAGCCCTGGCAGAAATTGGGATTGCCCCCCAAAAAAGTCCTCATTAGTTTGCTTTCACATGGATTTGCTACTTTCTGTGTTCAGAGTTGTATTTGTGTGTGTGTGTGTGTGTGTGTGTGTGTGTTGTGGTGTGTGTGTGTGTGTGTGTGGTGTGTGTGTGTGTGTGGTTGTGTGTGTGTGTGTCAACATATTGTCATATTTTGAAGAGTTGCATGTATACTCTCAAACTAACACAGATGGGAATCAAACTAACACAGATGGGAATCATCTCTACTCAACCCTAACTCTCTCCTCTCTGTCAAGAGGTCTCCATGGAAACTAAGAGTAGGCAAGAGAAGTGTAGAAGAGAGATGTATTACTAAATTATTCACAAGATTCCCCTCCCTCTAAGTCAGAAGATTTGAACTATTTTAGACAGAATTCCAGTATCTATTGGGACCAACTCAAATGAAGCTTTGAAATGGTTGTCCTTTCTATAAAATGTAGTGAATGTAATGTCAGCAATCGATGATGCCACAATGAATTAACCCACTCAAGGTCTGAAGGTGTCTTTTTATTGTGGAATACAGGGAACAGAATTAACATGAATTAATAGTAATGAACAGGACAAAAATCTACAAATCCCCCATCATTTAAACAAACACAACCATCTTTTAAAAAATCCCCTCTTACCATCAATTAGTAAACTCTTTCACCGCTAGGAGAGCCTGGTTGACAGTAGCACACCACCTGATATCCCTGAGCAGGGACACATTGCTTAACAACTCCACTGGGTGTTTCTGTAGAATTAGATCAACCTGTGTGTGTGTGTGTGTGTGTGTGTGTGTGTGTGTGTGTGTGTGTGTGTGTGTGTGTGTGTGTGTGTGTGTGTGTGTGTGTGTGTGTGTGTGTGTGTGTGTGTGTGTGTGTGTGTGTGTGTACAGTTGTGGTGTTGAACAGACAGTAAACACAAATCAATAAGTTAATAATCTTTTGATCACATGAAATGAATAAAAACTTCTAAAACTGAAATAAAATTCTTAATTATATTACAATAAAATACATAACATCAGGAAGACCTTGTCTGCTGGATATCCTGATACATGAGACAATGTACACCTTTAGCACCGTCTAAAAAGACCTACTGTTGGGCGTGAATAAATGTTGTGCTTGGATATGTTGGCATCCTTGATGGAATAATTTGTAGTTTTGTCTCATTTGACTCAAAATATGGGTTTGACTGGAAATAGTTCTTGAATTTATCACTGTCATGATAAGCGCAGGGCAACTTTATGTGCAATCAGCATTAAACCCAGACCGTACTATACTGTATGTGACGCAAATATTCAGGCCAACTTGTTTATCGTGCACCAACAGCATGTACAATGTTTGGCCCCCAAAGCCCTCATGATATCATCAAATGGAGTAGAATTATGAGTTCTGTTCCGTAGTCACATCCTAACTCAAATTAAGTGATTTGGAATACACACAGGTCTCGGAGGGAGAATTTTCAGTAAATAAATTAAAATGGGCCCAGAGATACGAGGCATCACGTAACCCCTCAGCTTTTGTCTTAGAAATGTTTTTTGTTGTCTAATGAGGACTATCCCAGTCCTTGCACTGTGACCTCAGTAAGGCTGCCTCTGAGTAGCCGAGGGTTGTCATCCTTGCTGTGTTGACTTGTGTAGCTAACCTCTACCATCCTGATGTGACTGTCCTTCGCTCCAGCTCAGGTCGTCATATCCACCCTAGAAACCCTCAGGCCTCTGGTCACTAGGTTTATACGCTTCCCTTACTACCGTTCCAATGAGACTACTGATCTCAAACAGATTGGGTTGGCCTCGGTATTCATCCCTGAGGCACACCAATCCCCTGGCCTCTATTTGCTCCCTTTCTGGGGTTTCCCGCCTCTTTTTAGGTCCTTCACTCCTATTAAGGGGACCTCACTTGGGGCAATTTCCTGGTTTCCTMTGTCTTTGAGGGTTCAAGGCCCCTGCGTGGTCCTCAGACCCTGRCTCTCCATGATGTTCCACAGCTTGCGCAGGTTGGACTGGGTGATGACGTCATCAGGCTTGAGCTGCAGCGCCCGCAGGTAGTTGGTCTCCGCCTCAGGCAGCCGCCCATTCAGGTGGAGGATGGCACCCAGATTCATCAAGGCCGCCGGATACTNTTCCACAGCTTGCGCAGGTTGGACTGGGTGATGACGTCATCAGGCTTGAGCTGCAGCGCCCGCAGGTAGTTGGTCTCCGCCTCAGGCAGCCGCCCATTCAGGTGGAGGATGGCACCCAGATTCATCAAGGCCGCCGGATACTGGGAGCGAGGGAGACCGAGGCAATGAGGGAGAGAGAAAAGGGAGAGGGACTTGATTAACATTTGCATGTTACACTGTGGATTAGGTGACGCTCTGACAAAATGAAGTCTTTAGAAAGATATTGCTGTTGCTCAAAAGAATGTGGTTAATGGCTGGTGGGGTCAAACTCTTGTTGATGTTTGTGGTTTCCAGAGGTTTCTCAAATGCCAAGTGTTTATGTCATGCCGGGTTAACATTTATAATGATGTTAGCAAAGTCCCTAAGGAGTGGGAGGCTCTCTTCTACGATGGAGTATAGGCTGTTTGTCTGGATAGTAAGGTTGTCACGGTACCAGTATCACAAAATTCAACGGTATCGTGACAAGGAAACAAAACATGAAGCCAGGGGTACAACTTTCACTGGGGACGGGGATACGTCTCCCCCACATTCTGAAATTGCCTTTTTGTCCCCCCCCCGTTTTATAATTGGAATGTGATACAAAATAAGGCAACGATGTACTTTAGGACCATGCGGATGCTTCCAAGCGGTCGGTGTAGGCTTTTTGGAGTGTTTATCCGAATACATTTTTTTGATATAATAATTATGTCCCCCCCACTTCTAAAACTAAAGTTGCGCCCCTCTTTTTCTTCCGGGGGGACTGTGGGAGGGGTCTCGAATGGTTGAGGGACAGCTATTGGGAAACTGTGGGGGGATCTTGGAGGGTTCGGCCTTCACAAGATTGTGATCATGAAAAAGGAAACTATGACATATATTTTATGTCACTATCATGCACACGCACCCTCACAGACAAGGATGGCTCTGTTGCGGAAAGACTGATACATGTTTGATAGTGTCTTGATGCTGTATTGTTTGTCCTTCATGTTCTAATACTTTAATGTTACCCCTTCCTTGTGTTTTTTGCAATAAATAATAATAATATTTTTTTTTACAAAGTTGCGCCCCTGCATGAAGCAGACTTAATTTCTTGAGGAAAACAGTCGTAACGTTGGAAACAAGCAACCTTATGTTGTCACCCAGAATCKTGTTTCTTTTCTAAGCTATAGCACACAATGTTACATACAGTCATTTTTTTTAAAGGACCAAATAGTTTAATTTGCTTTATGTTTTCCTTCGTGAAAACCCTACTGGATAGGTCTAGATGCAGTATAGCGATCAGGTAGTCTCAGACAGTACACACCCTTGAATTCAACTCCTGGCAAACTCTTTCAAATTCACCCTCCCATAAGACCTCTAATGCAGATTCTCATATGCAAGACGTTTTACAGGAGACCTGCCATGTCTATGTTATGGATTAAGAGCGAGGCTTTGTTAACTTGACTTGAAGCTGAGTTAATTAAATGGCCATTAAATTATCCCGTTTGACCTCGCAGTAGCTGGTCCGATTTCAGAAAGAGTTTTTACCTTGACGGAGATGTGGTGCAATGASCTTTGAAACTGAATTAATAAAAAGTTTGGAGTACAGATTGTTTTGATGTCTGTGTTGGGCTGGGATACAGTATGAAGGAAGGGTTATATGACAGAGAGGATGTTACTGGACACAGAGATGTCTTGCATAGTACAGTATGAAGYAAGGGTTATATGACAGAGATGTTAATGGATGCAGAGATGTCTTGCATGGTACAGTATGAAATCTCATAACACAGATAGATTATATGATATTCGGCTCAATTTTTCTCAGTTCCAACTTTGGTCTCTCTCCGCAGAGTTAAAGAGGGTTATGCCAATATGCCTTGAAGCTCATCGTTCCATAAAAGTCTGTCTCTCCAGCCGTCAACTAAGCTAAGCTAATGGGAACAGAGCAGGTTACTCATTTTGTCTTGAGCTACAGTTCTCACCAGGAACTTATACGCTGTGTGTGTGTGTGTGTGTGTGTGTGTGTGTGTGTGTGTGTGTGTGTGTGTGTGGTGTGTGTGTGTGTGTGTGTGTGTGTGTGTGTGTGTGTGTGTGTGTGTGTGTGTGTGTGTGTGTGTGTGTGTGTGTGTGTGTGTGTGTGTGAGGTGTGTGTATGCACACATACCTCTGTGTGAGTGTTTGTGTTTTAGTGAAAGTGAGCACATGTACAGTATCTGTGTTTTTAAGATCCAAGATCCCAGTCTCACCTCTGGCTCTCCAGCACCCTCCAGACGGACATTTCCGCATGCTGTGAACCCGACTGTGGGGTCAGGTTGAAGGAGTTGAGATGCAACTAAAGTTTTTTTTCCAGATAGGAGTTTTACACGCCTCTTTACCTTTTACTGTGATTTTCTATTTGTACAAAGTTTGACTCTCTTGAGCATAACTTTAACAACTCCAGAGACCAATAAGGCATCTGTACTGAAGCACTAACTAGTCTTTGCCCTATTCCTTACCAGACAGGGCCTCATAAAGAACCCCGGCACAACATCAAGGCCACTTGGAACCAGAACTGTCCACTGAAACCAGTAGAAACCAAACTCTGCTTTGGCTGTTAACTTCCTACTGCAGGTCAGGAGACACCATGGCTCTCTATAGGCTGAGCAGACAGAGGCTGGTGGAGATAGATTAACGTCCTCTAGCATTGTAAACAGCACCCAGAGTGAGACACAGGAGACGCCCCAGACAGTCTACATCATTACAGGGTCCTCTGTTTACATGTGTACACTCACTGGAGCCAGAAACCCATGCCAGCGATCGCTCTCTCTTAAAGCTGAGACGGTGAATAATGTGGTGGGGCTGGTCGGGTCTAAACACAGCCAAACAAAACCTTTACCCAAGGATGACAGTAGCTGTTGACCTTGGTTATTTCGGCAAGTCTCAGTGATATCATTCTTTACATTTGCATTTGAGTAATTTAGCAAACGCTCTTATCCAGAGTGATAACAGTAGTGAGTGCATACATTTTTCGTACTGGTCCCCTGTGGGAATTGAACCCACAACCCTGGCATGCAAACAACATCCTCAACCAACTGGGCCACACAGGACATATCATTGCCTCAAAATGGATATCCACAGTATAATTTTCAATCTAAATTCCATTCAATTTGGAATTTGATTTGCACTATGGAGAAAGTTAACTGAATTGAAATGAAAGTGGCCTGAACTCAACAGTGTTGCATCGCATAGTAATTCAGTAAACTCAATATCAACGGCCTAACAAGACATTGTAACCACTCTGTATACGGTCAACAATGATCTTTCATTGTGGCACCCTCAGAGTCTAACTGACCTCTGTTTCACCCAGCAAAAGCTGCCCACCATTTCCCCAACATACAGTATGTCTTTCTCAGCAGGTGGTGGTTGAGCTGCATATTATGACACTGTTATGGACATGAGCTCCACGATCCAACTCTGATACGTTTTTCATAGGGCCACTCACTACTCGCTCTACACGGAGGAAATGTAGTAAACTGATGATTGGAACAGTGGAACAGAGACTTATAACAGATTCAAATCTAAAGCTGATAATATATATGGGCATTGTCACATTAATCACACTCTATTTGAATCTACAATGTATGTACTGCGTTTAGGAAAAGTAACTTTGCAGTTGTGAATAGTTTAAGGAACAGAGAAAACATAACACAAAATGCAGTCAAACCTAACGGTCCATTAGGAATTAGGACGTGTGGTAATTCTGTCCGTCATCCTCTGCTGCACTCTAGGCACACTCCTTTGACAAATTGTCTCTCCCAGCACGTCTGGCCACAGATGTTGAATTTTTCATGACCCGAAACCCTTTTGGATTAAGTTATTTGAGGATTGACATTCGCTAAGCAGACAGGCACAGCGAAATGTCAAAGACAAGAGGGGCTTTACTTCCGAATAATGACTGAGTGTAAGCCCTTGACTTGTTGGAGAGTGTAGATTAGAGGACCTTGGCCTTTCTGTGAATTACACTGAATAATAAATACAACTGTCTGACTGGGAACTGTTGTGAAGGACACCGAGACACGGACATACCGACTAACTTCTGTTCCAGACAAACTGATTGTGAAGGACACACAAGACATACTGACATATCAGACAAGATGGTTTTATAGGAAACAATTGAAAGAGTGTGTACCAAGGACAGCTGTTGCACTTACCATTTCTACAAAGCCTTACTGTCTGAGGATATCAACTTAAAACTACCTCCAAAATGGCTGGTAAACGAATAACACAGCCTATCCAGTCCCTCCATTGACTTCCAATTGCTTACCCCCCCGTAACTATTCCCCAGGTCGCTGCTGTAAATGAGAATGTGTTCTCAGTCAACTTAACTGGTAAAATAAGGGTTAAATAAAACAATGACAAAAGATGAGACTCCAAACAGCCTCCAAGCTAACTCTCCAGACTCCAAACAGCCTCCAAGCTAACTCTCCAGACTCCAAACAGCCTCCAAGCTAACTCTCCAGACTCCAAACAGCCTCCAGCTAACTCTCCAGACTCCAAACAGCCTCCAGCTAACTCTCCAGACTCCAACGCCTCCAGCTAACTCTCCAGACTCCAAACAACCTCGGCTAACTCTCCAGACTCCACAGCCTCCAGCTAACTCTCCAGACTCCAAACAGCCTCCAGCTAACTCTCCAGACTCCAAACAACCTCCAGCTAACTCTCCAGACTCCAAACAGCCTCCAGCTACTCTCCAGACTCCAAACAGCCTCCAGCTAACTCTCCAGACTCCAAACAGCCTCCAGCTAACTCTCCAGACTCCAAACAGCCTCCAGCTAACTCTCCAGACTCCAAACAGCCTCCAGCTAACTCTCCAGACTCCAAACAGCCTCCAGCTAACTCTCCAGACTCCAAACAGCCTCCAGCTAACTCTCCAGACTCCAAACAGCTCCAGCATAAACTCTCCAGACTCCAAACAGCCTCCAGCTAACTCTCCAGACTCCAACAACCTCCAGCTAACTCTCCAGACTCCAAACAGCCTCCAGCTAAACTCTCCAGCTCCAAAAGCCTCCAGCTAACTCTCCAGACTCCAAACAGCCTCCAGCTAACTCTCCAGACTCCAAACAGCCTCCAGCTAACTCTCCAGACTCAACAGCCTCCAGCTAACTCTCCAGACTCCAAACAGCCTCCAGCTAACTCTCCAAACTCCAAACAACCTCCAGCTAACTCTCCAAGACTCCAAACAGCCTCCAGCTAACTCTCCAGACTCCAGCCTCCAGCTAACTCTCCAGACTCCAAACAGCCTCCAAGCTAACTCTCCAGACTCCAAACAACCTCCAAGCTAACTCTCGTGACTCAAAATGGCGCATAAGTCAGTGAGCGTGGCAAATGACCAGGGGAGACCTCATCTACTCTTGTCTAAAACACACGTCCTTATGACTCTATATTACCCTCTCTCTCATAGCACTCCACCACGCGTCCATTCCCTTTGAAGGGACTGATTGATGCGCTGCAGAGAGAGAGAGAGAGAGATCTACCTTCATCTCTAACCATAGAATCACAGAGACCCAGATCCTGCTCTCCAGTTCTAACAAACAATGGGAGGCATTGATGGAGCAGTCATGGCGGACTAGGGCTGATTGTGTGTAATGGTGGAGTGTGTGTAATGGTGGAGTGTGTGTGCATGTCCATCAGTTTGAGTAAGAAAGGCTCACTGGGCCAAGGTACTCACGTCTGGTCTGAGGTTTGCCGCGTGCTCATAATGCCGCTCTGCTGCCTGGTTTAGACTGGCCTGTCTGGAGAGGGAGATAGTACAGAGATGAGGGAGGGAGAGAGGCATGGCAAGAGGAGGAAGGGCAATAGAGGTCGTCATTACACATGGCGTACACAGAGTCTGACGGTATTATCGTGACATGACGGCAGAAGGAGTTATGTATTGGATAGAGAAGCATTCTTTCATTATAATTGAATATTGCCCATAAAGTATTGAGATCCTGAGGGCACTTTGATGCTGAAAAATACTCCCTCAAATGACTCTGAAACACTATGCTGCATATATTTCTGATACTAACTGCACTTAATATGTTAACGCTTATTAGATAAAGGCAGACGTCTTTCCAGACATATTCATAAGGTGTATGACTCAGGGAAATATGTCTCTATTGACTTTGCATAAAGGAAAGTCTGCCTTGGGAATACTAGCTAGTAGTGCTTCATCATTCCATTCATATCACGTTCATGCCTGACTCTTCAGATCCATTCTCCATCCATTCAACAACGTCTTACATTTACTCCTTGCTCTTGTTTTTGTCAACTTTTCGAAGGCGCTGGTGTTTCCCACTGCATTTGAGAGAATCTACACAATCTACAATGTTGGGAGAATCTGGCTTTGAAAACTTGAAAACTTGGCTTTGAAAAATTCTTCAAAGAGAAGGAAACACTGACACTACGCAACAGGGGAGGACTTTGACTTTGATTTTGACGGGTCCAAACCTGGTGCTACCCTACTGGTCTCTGTCAAAGAGCCACAGGGTGTACAAGGATATGGCAAACCACTGCTACGGTCTGGATGAAGACAAATGATCACTGAGTTTCAGAACAAWGTACGTTTTCCCAGTCTAATGCTTGARGTTGACAATAATTTGGTGGCATCCAAAGTGTCAAATAGTTATTTATTTGCCGTACAGAACAGAGAGTAAGAGGTGCATTTTGACCAGCATTAATACACCCAAAGACAGGTCTGCATCAGAATGTCTCAGCACAGCCATAAGAGTGTCGTATTACAGGATTAGTTGAGTGAATATGTCATGGTGATTTATCCTCGATGCAGTAGGCTTATGTCTAAGAGGGCCAGAATATGATGATTTGTCTCTCCGTTTTTACTCTCRGCATCTAAGCAGCGCTACCCTTGCCGAGCAGTCYACTTCTAACTCTCAAATCCTCCGCAGCACTACACTTTGAATAAAGGATGCTGTAGCTTCAATTACTTTTCCAGATATGTAGAGCAAAAAGGAATTKAGAGACGTCGTTTCCAATACTTCCTCGAGTTGCAGTGAGTTGAGAGGATTTGCAGTCCCCTATTTCAAACGTATAAAARGTATGTGCTGTCTGTGCTCACACTTGCCAAGCCGAATGGGAAATTCTCCCGAGGTATGCCTGGGTTTCTTTACAAGCCCTGGATTGAAACGTCACTAACATGAATCAAAACTACTACCGCTGTTTCCATGTGTTGTATATTAACTATAAAACCAGTTGAACCATACACACAAACGACTTAAAATGGACCGTGTCCATGCAAACTGCCATCATCTTATTAAACATCAGATCTGAAGTGTCTTTGAGTGTGTTAGCGGGCACAATGCAGTATTGATTAAGTCGTAAATGATGAAATGCCTTGGCAACCAACTCTCTATCACRGAGGAAATAACCTTCAGAGACACCTTCTGCTATTTTCATGAATAAGACATCTGAATACATCCAACAMAAATTCTACATGAGCTGAAGACCRACAGTACTGTAAGGAAATGCAGTAGAGTATTTTCTGTTATTTTACTGTAGTGAGGTTGGGCTTCCTCTCAGAGCCTGATACCTCTCTAGGTTTCTTATTTATAGAGAGTTGTTCCTGCCTACTGTGCTTCTAATTCTGCTTGCTCTTTGGAGTCTAGGCCGGGTTACTGCCAAGCACCTTGTGACAACTGCGGATGTAAAAACGGCTTTATAAACACATTTGATTGATACTCGTTAAAGTATGATTGGGCAGCATTTGCGAAAATACCAGGCACTCTTTAAACACTGTAATAAGGTTTTTATACGCTGTCACACCCACCTGAGCATGTGAGCGGCGCTGAAGACCACATCAAACTCTGAGCTGTCCAGATCTGCAGCTCTCTCTGCCATCTCTGCTGCCTCCGCCAGACGAGACTGCTCCAGCAGAAACTGGCCTGTCCATCAGAGAGAGAGAAACAGAGACCGAGTAAGAAAGAGAAGGAAAGAGATAAAGGGGAGAGGGAGAGAGGGGGGAGACAAAAAAAGGGAAAGAGAGAGAGAGAGTGAGACACCGAGGGGATGGAAAGAAAGAAAGAAAGAAAGAAAGAGGAAAAATAGTAAGCAAAAAGATGGGTTCAGGGGACAGAGCAGCAAGAAGGACAGAGCAGCAAGAAGGACAGAGCAGCAAGAAGGACAGAGCAGCAAGAAGGACAGAGCAGCAAGAAGGACAGAAAGAAAGTCAGAAAGGAGAGAGTGAGGAAAAGAGGAGAGAGAGACAGTGAGGGTTTTTGTCATGCACAATGATGATAAGTGGAAGTCCAGCTGAGTCGAAGGAGTTTCATGTATGTCCCCTGGGAGCAGGACCAACTGGCTCTACCTCCACAGGAGTCTGCTGAGGAGGAATACATTACTACTATGTCTGGGACGCAGATGGTATATTATGTTGGACTGTGTAATGTGCAGAGGTTTCCCTATACAAGTCAGTGTGTGTGTTTGTGTGGGTGCGTGTTCCAACATGTGTGCGTTTGTGTCTGCTTACGTGAGGTATCCTCTTTCACAGGTTTTTAGAATTTGTAAAAATAGTCTTCCTATGTCTCGGATGTCATACTTCATTGCGTGTCAGTCAGCAATAACCATCASTTGAATGCAGAGGGTTGCTACGGGTCACATGTAGCGTGACACATGCATGCTCCCTGCATCAGAGCATGTGTTAGTCTGAACAATGGCAGGAAAGAAGGCTTGACCTCTCATGTCAGCTCTCGCCCTCCCTGTCCCACAGTTCAGAGAGTCTGTAAGCACATTCATACAGTCTCACCAACAACATACTGGAGTCCTTCCAGTCACAGTGGAGGAGGAATGGCTGTTGCGGCCCGATTACGATAAGGTGTTGGGGGCCAGTAAAAATAAACCTCTGAAAAGAGGCTAGGAGATCGCAGAGAGAGGGCAAATGACTCTGTCCAAAGAAAGCAATGCGGCCCGCCAGYACCCAAACACAACCCCCGAGACTCGAGACCGAGATACACAGAGAGAGAGAGACACAGGGAGGGAGAGAGGGAGAGACGATATGAATGGCAGCATTTACAGAAGCGCGGGCGGACTAACCGGCTTATAGCGTTTCTCCTCAATCAGTGAAAGGCAAGCATCCTTATCGGTGGTGGTGAAGTCCGATCCGGTTTCCTCGAAGTATGTGGAGATTAGGTCTACTGTATGTATGACCTCATACATCCTGATACCAAATGCAAACCAAACTAAAGGCAGGCATATCTCTTTGGCTAACTAGAGCGGCTTTAAACGTGGCTACAGGACATGTTTTTACACTTAACAAGCAGTTTATACGTGCTATGTGGGAGTACTGTAGAGTACTGTGGATAAGGTGTCTTTATCAAACTGCCTGAGGTAAGTTCTTATGATGGGGTCAAGCTACAATACACTGTTACTGTAGGAAGTCACTACATGGAGCAGTTTAATGGTGTGTGTGTGTGTGTGTGTGTGTGTGTGTGTGTGTGTGTGTGTGTGTGTGGTTGTGTTGTGTGTGTGTGTGTGTGTGTGTGTGTGGTGTGGTGGTGGTGTGCGTGCGTGGTGTGTGTGTGCGTGCGTGCGGCTTAATTTGTAAATCGGTAGGTGCCGGAACAAAATGTGAGCACCAGAGGGGGTGACCTGGGGAGCTCTGAGGTAACGGAACGCATGAAAAAAAATCACCTTTATAATAAATCATTGCATGCATATCATCACATTGCATAGTGGCATACAGAAGTTGCACAAATGGGTAATATTTTAATAGTCTAGGGTCCGGAATTTCCTTTTTTAAACGGCATTTCATGCAATTCTATGTCATTTACATGACTGGAGACTTTGGCTGAATATTTTTTAATGCGCACAAATGAGCAAATGACAGGCTACTTTGACACTGACAAACTGAGAATCTGAGATAAATAAAAACGACTGTGTTGATCCATCAATAGCCTAGGCCTAGGTGTGTGGAGACACATATTGTAGGCTATAATATGAGGAGGACACTAGTCCTAAAAATGCTTTCCAGTGTCACTGACTGACCCAATGATGCGCAGCTCTCTTGCCGGTGATTGCCGATGCGTTCGTACCAAAAGCCTATATATCTCTTGCTTTACTTTGTAAAACAATATTTGGAAATTAATCAAATATTTTGTTAGCCTAGAGCAGACAGATTAGAGTCCTCTCTTTTCAGCAGGAGCCATTTTCTTTCCAACCTGTGTTTTCCTGCGATTGTATTTGAAATATAGTGAAAGGCCTGTCTTGTCTGCATGCTGTTCACTGACAGGTTTGCTGTGTTCCGGACTGTAGGCTATGCCTTGTTATTGGGCTACACACAATCCACAGCTAGGCACATTTTTAAAGACGCTATTGATCCTCTGTGACTAAAATATTGTCATTTTCATGGTGTAGTAGGCTATTCTGAATGGTTTCAATTATTCTTGAACAGACAGCAGTAATTCTATAACGTGGCAAATGTATTTCAATTTATCGGGGTGCTGCAGCTCCTCCAGAACTCTTCGCCTGGCTATGATTCTATAAGGAAATGAAATATGAAGTGCAACGCTGGAGAGATGAGAGTTGCAGCTCTGTCTATCAGAGCAGAGAGAGGGAGAGAGATCATAGAAAGTGAATCTCATTCTAGTTCTGTGAGAGATACAGGCACACATCTCACACAGCCACGAGTTGGTCTCAAGCATAGGATACAATGATGCACAATCCATACTGTAAATTCAGGCCGGCGCAACCCGAATCAACTATTAGAATATCAGGCAGTAGAATTGACGAAGAGGCAACTTAAATTAGTACATTATAAAAAAGTAAATGTTTCATGCCATGAGAGGTACCGGATAGGCAAATAGGTTCCAGAACAAATCAGTCCAAAACGGAGAGGTGCCGGATCCTGTCCCGGCAGGATCTGGCTCAAATGAAGCAATGTGCGCAGTACTTCATATGAGTTCTGGTACATACCATAATGCATGTAGCAGTTTCCTTTGGAAGGGTCCAGCTGAATGGCTCTTCGGTAGTAACCCTCTGCCTCAGTCTTCTGCCCCTAGGAGACAAAACAGGAACGTTTGATTAGCTACTGTAGATCAGTTACAAGTCATCAGTCATTAATTGCGATTTAGCTGATGCTCGAGCTCTCGCAGTGGTTCCTGTTTCTGGTACGGGCGTAATTGTGCGGCTGCAATTAGATTTACTCAAAACCCAAAACAGACGTGAGTTGCCATATGGTAGAAGATTGAACATGCAGGAGAAACCAGAAACCACCCACTCTCCTCGTAAATGAGATTTAKCAAATATTTCACAGTCGAAATGTGGACKGGGAAATCAGCAGTAAATTTGAACAACCGTTCCATATGCCCCTGATGTGCCAGGTTGTTTCAAACAATCACCATATCCTGTAGGGCAACAACAATCATCTGAGTTTACTCTGCATCTGCTACGGATTATTTTCCTACGCTTTCATGCATGAGTTGACACGTGGTAGCAGGGCCTCAACTGTAAACCAGGAAACTGTACTCTATAGAGAACGCTCCAAACCCCCTTTTCCCCCAGCAGCAGAGTGTGTGTGTGTCACACTATCACTTTTTCTCWGTCAGAGAGTGTGTATCGCACTATAGCCTCGCAACAAACTGAAAGCGATACCGCTGCCCCTGTGTGTACGGTCCCCCCCTCCCCATTGTTCACGCTTCAGCACTGATTGCTTCCATATTGGCTATGGATTTGCCATTCTACATAGAATAAGTGGACTGGGCATATTAGGTTTGGTTCATTAACTATTTCTCATGCCCGTGTTCGCTCTAAATGAAAGAAGAAGACAACTAATTGTCCAGATGACTTTATGTCATGGGTTGGCGCCCCCCCTTGGGTTGTGCCGTGGCGGAGATCTTTGTGGGCTATACTCGGCCTTGTCTCAGGATGGTAAGTTGGTGATTGAGATATCCCTCTAGTGGTTGGGGGCTGTGCTTTGGCAAAGTGGTGGGGTTATGTCCTGCCTGTTGGCCTGTTCGGGGTATCATCGATGGGGCCACAGTGTCTCGCTGACCCCTCCTGTCTCAGCCTTCAGTATTTATGCTGCAGTAGTTATAGTGTCGGAGGCTAGGGTCAGTTGTTATATCTGGAGTACTTCTCCTGTCTTATCCGGGTGTCCTGTGTGAATTGAGTATGCTCTTCTCTAATTCTCTCTTTCTCTCTTCTTTCTTTCTCTCTCTCTCTCGGAGGACCTGAGCCCTAGGACCATGCCTCAGGACTACCTGGCATGATGACTCCTTGCTGGCCCCAGTCCACCTGGCCGTAGCTGCTACTCCAGTTCGACTGTTCTGCCTGCGGCTATGGAACCCTGACCTGTTCACCGGACGTGCTACCTGTCCCAGACCTGTGTTTTCAGCTCTCTAGAGACAGGCAGGAGCGGTAGAGATACTCTCAATGATCGCCATGAAAACCAACTGACATTTACTCCTGAGGTTTTGACTTGTTGCAGCCTCGACAACTACTGTGATTATTATTATTTGACCATGCTGGTCATTTATTGAACATTTGAACATCTTGGCATGTTCTGTTATAATCTCCACCCGCATCAGCCAGAAGAGACTGGCCACCCCTCATACCTGGTTCCTCTCTAGGTTTCTCCTAGGTTTTTGGCCTTTTCTAGGGAGTTTTTCCTAAGCCACCGTGCTTTCTACACCTGCATTTGTTGGTGTGTTGGGGTTTTAGCTGGTTTCTGTACAAGCGACTTTGAATAATCAGCTGATGTAAGAAGGGCTTTATAAATACATTGTATTTGATTTTGATGTCAATATTTTCCCTGGCTCCTCCCAGCCGCAGTGTCAGAAGGAATGGACTTTAAACACAATACTGTGGTCCTTCAATGGATGGGCCAATGTCGCCATTTGAGGCATTCGAGAGGTGGTAACGTTAAATGTACCATGAATTTGCTAGGTTGATGCTCACACTCTGATCTGTTTCCACCTGTCTTTGTGCTTGTTCCACGCCATCTCTTCCCAGTGTATCCCCTTGTGATATTTTATACCTGTGTTCTCCGTTTTCTAGTTGCCAGTTATCTTGTCTTGTCAGGTCTCACCAGCGTGTTTTCCATCTCATTGCTCTCTCTAGTTCTGTTTCCTAGTTCCCTGTTCGGACCATTCTTGCCTGCCCTGACCCCGAGCCGTGCCTGACGTTCTGTACCTGCCTGACTCTGACCCATTTACGAACCTCTGCCTTGTCTGACCCCGAGCCGCCTGCTGTTCAGTACCTATTGACTCTGCCCTGGATTACAGACTCTGCCTGCCTTTGACCTGTCTTTGGCCTGCCCCCTGCTTTGGTCAATAAACATCTGGACTCTACTGTCTGCATCTGGGGTCTTATCCTAAGTTCTTGATGAGATTGTTTTTTATTTCCTCTGACCCGTCTTATCTAGCGTATTCGAGCCTGTCTTGGGAGAGAGTGCGGCCTAGAGGGCTTAGCGCGGTAGCAATTAGCACCAACTCCGAATTGTAGCCAGCCCAGAGGCTTTAGTGGTTAGACGATTAGCGCCGGCTCCGCTCCGAGTGGTAGCCAGCCACAGAGCTCGTAAATAACATCAGCGCCGGCACGGGAGAGAGCCTCCAACAGAGAGCGGTGCCTAGCTCTTGGTAGGACACGTAGGACTCTGGCCTGGCACTGTTGTAATCATCCGCCTGGCGAAACACTCTCCTTGATGTAGTCCAAGGGAGATATCTGAGCAGGAACTAAGTTACCGGGCGGAATAGGGCTCTTCTGTCATTGTCTGGACTGTGTCCTAAAGAAAGGGCCCTTGTAAAAGTAGTGCACTATTATCAGGATTATGGGGCATTTCCGACGCACACTCAGTCTAGGCTCTTGGTTACTGTGAAGAAGAGTTCAAAGCCCACAAATCTGAACAAAGAACAAACCACAAATCTATACAATTTCCACTAATCCCCATTAAAGTACATGACTCTTTACGAATGAAACAGGGAAGTCACGTAGGTAGTACACGTCAGGTTGAGGTGGGACTGAGTCTGACACTTTGACCCTTTCCCCGAGTCGGTTGACTCCTTATGAGCCAGCTGCATTATCAATACGTAGGTCCGCCGTGGCAAGACGGCCCAAAATCTCTCCCTGATGAGGGATTTAATAAGAAGCGGGTCGGGGGTTAATTGATAAGTCCTGTCCGGCGCCATTGTCGGGTCTGGTCTCAGTGTCCTAATCTCCTGTTGTTGAAGGGCCTGTTATGCAGGGCCACTCGTTGGCTCGGCCCCCGAGTAGGACCCTGGGGGACCCAGGCCGATGTCCAGTCTTGCTGTGGTGACTCGGGTTCTGAAACCCAGGGGAACTGTGGGTGGGGTTTTGGGGGAATGGAACTAAATTCAGATTAGGAAAAGGGAAATTAGTGAGTTTGGAGCGAGACCCTTCCTCAGCCCAACCGACCCGCTAGGGGTGCAGCTGTAACCCCTCCGATATCAGTTGAGGAGGATAGAAGAGAGATGGTAGGATGTGTGGTACGCTGAGAGCAAACCTCCTGTGTTCCTGTACCTTTCAGCATGTGAAGGAGAAGAACAGAAGGTCAAAACCCTCACAAGGCTCAGCAGACTGGTTCAGTGTCAACAGTTCCTCTCCATAAAGTCCTCCCTAACTAACCCAAGTCAGCTGTGAACACATGTTTGTCACGCACGTTTTTTCCTCCCCAAAACACTGTGGAGTGAATGAGAGAGGTGGATGGAAGGTTGGGGGCAGAGTGCACCTCAGACAAACAGCCAAACCTGTTAGGAGAAGTCTTGGAAGGAAATACTGGACCAGCAGGCCTAGCTGGAGCACTTCATCACACACCCACACCCACACCACACACACCCACACCACACACACACACACACACACACACACCCACACACACCCACACACACACCCACACACACACCCCACACACACACCCACACAACCAACCACCCACACCACAACACCCACCACACACACACACCACACACACACACACACACACACACAACACACACACACACACACACCCACAACACACACACCACACACCCACAACACACACCCACACACACACACCACACCACACACACACACACACACACACCACACACACAACACAACCTCCATTTAAAAGAAGAACATATCCCTCATCGATGTGGCTGTGGACCTTAGACCCATCGCCACACAACCTCAGCGGAAGCCTGGTATACCGTTTCGACAGTACTGTCACACACAACATCTTGCAGCTGGCCGCACTTGACTTATCTCACTTATACCTGGCATCCTGCCGCAGTCAGTTATCGCCATACATCTAACTGAACCTGTCAGACTGAGACGGAGGGGGCGTTTTTTGTTACAATGTCTTTTTTTCCAAGCTGTACCCAATGACAATAATCATTCCCTCAATCCTGTCTCCTTGGTTAGTTTTTTCTTTTATTATCTTATTGAACAAGTTTATTAGTGGGCAGGAGTTTTCTCTCTGCTATTTTATCCTCAAATATCTCGCAAAAAATGCAATTAGCCCCCCACCCTAACAGTAAAAAACCCTCTGCATTGCATACCATTACTCCTACGTGTGCTTTTTCCTTTAGGCCCACCAAAGACAAAAGCAGTCATTTCCCATCAAGGGGTTTTCAACAACTCCAAAATGGCTTTTAATCTGGATGCATCGCTGTGCCTCAAACAGTCTGCTGCAGCTCAGTCGTTGATCTATCAATCCCAGCCTCTTTTTACATGATCCACAAACCTCTTCTGGCCCAGACAGCGGAATCAAAGGGTGAAACTGCCGGGCCCAAACTCACCACTATATACAAATTCCAAAAAAGCAACCTCGAAGAGAAACCAAAAAAAGAAAAATCAAAAAAAGAGTGAAAATACAATAAAAATAGTATACCGGACCCGTAACCACTGTGATTATTACCAAGATGAAATAAGTACCTTATTTTGCAATATAATGACTCATTGCATCACGCCCCTCATGTTGTTTGGAGCTGCCAACCTATTTGAAATCTTCATCCACTATCAATGTGTGGACAATGAGTATGGCATGCAGGAGTATGAATATTATAAAGTTTAAGGACACCATGTTTTTCCGAGGACAAGGAACATCTTCCATTGAAGTACCTCAGAGCTCCCAGCACCCTCGTGCACATGTTCCGGCACCCTACGATACAAAATTAAGCCGATTTGAATGGACTTAGAATTTAGAGGCAGGTTGTAGCTACATTGATGTAATGATGTTAGAGTTCATTTCCATCAAGCTGGAGGAGACGGTTTTGCATCTTATCTGTTACCACTAACTTCCCTTACCGATTTGACAAATTAGCACCATGATGGGTCTTAAAATACGCTCTGCAAAGTTATCTGCTAGACCTCTGCACATGCGACACGCACATGCACACACCACACACACACACCACCGATCAACAACACAACCTCCAATTACATCGAACCACACACCTCACATCACACACTCTTACCACCACACACACACACACACACACACACAAACACACACACACTAATTTTAAATCATTGGCACTGCACACAGGTTGGGTAGGGACGTTAATCTCAGCGTAG
>NW_019945760.1:37560-46842 GCF_002910315.2 Salvelinus sp. IW2-2015 | reverse complement strand
GACCATGCCACTGCACTGCCTGGCCTATCACTAAGCCATGCCTGCCAATGCACTAGCAAGCTGCCTGCCTGCCTGCCACCTGTCCTTGAGCCCATCACTCGCTGTCTGTCTGGTTGTCCCGCCCCCTTGCTGTCCCTGGTCCAGAGGTACTGTCTGTACTGCCTAGCCTGTCATTGTCTGGGTGGAGGTTAGTTCAAACTGTGTCCTGACCCTGCCCTGCCCTGTCTGTGTCCCTGTGGTCTGTAATTGGCCTGAGGTGTTCTGTATGTGTCTGTCTGTCCTACCTGCCTCTCGTCTGTAGACACTGGTCTGGACTGATGCCTGTCTCTGGTAATTGGTGTTCTGTTAGCAATGTCTCGATAGTCTGGACCAGACAAGACCACACAAGTACAGTAAGCACTGAGCACGATCACACGCAGGACCAGGCGCAGGCAGCAGTGCAGAGCCAAGGGGCCGAGGCACGCAAGCTCAACCCACACGACCAGATGGAAGAAAGAGGCAAGGAGATGCTCCGAGGAACCTGCCGTAGAGGAAGGACCGGCTCACCCGTCCCCCGCCCGTACCGCGAGTGGCTGGTGTCAGGTGGCAGACACTGGACGCTAGTAGGACAGTTCATACAGTGCAGGCAGACCAAGACCAGGACGAAGACGTCTAACTCAGTCTGTCGGCAGCTCCAGAGCCCAGAATATAGGTCAGACCATAGGCAGACATAGCTGGTACAACACGACAAGACAGCACCCGACGCCCGTGTGCATGGTAGACTCGGGCATCCAGCTGGTGCAGTGCAGTGGATCTAGTAGTTTTACGATGTACTAGTGGAAGCATGCGGCGAAACAGATACGACGTCGACGCCAGCAGACATAGACAGTCTGTAATCCTGTCTGGGCCATCAGCCTAGTCTGGTCTGGTGCATGGTACGTCGGACGGGACGTTGCGCCAGACTGCGCCTGGAGGTGGAATGTATCGCGTCAGCGCATTGTTACTGTTCGTGGGTAGCACAGAGGTCGCCGTAAACTGACAGACAATGTGCTATGTCGTCTGGCCTAGCCTGGTCAGTTCTGGTCGTCGTATGGGTCTAATACAGGTAGTCACTGCCTAAACGTGCCTCTGCCTAGCTCGTAGTCTGTGGGTCTTGTCTGCTTGTCTGTTCTGGTTGCTGGTCCTCTGTCACCTGCCTGTCTGTCTGAGCTCTCAGCATTCAGGTGTAGCTCTCTGCAGGTCTGATCCGAGGGGCTCTGGATGAACCACAAGATGGTGGCGGTGTTGAGGTAGTTTACGACCCGCAATGGACACAAGGTAGGGAGCAGAAACCCACAAGTAGGAGCACGACACCGCTCACCCACGCATGCTCAGAACTATGTGAACAGAGGGCAGAGACAGTAACTGAAGGTGAGCTTACGTCATAGACAGCCCAGACAGGCAGGCAGAACAAGACAGCCATCAAGGCAGGCAGTGTCACGGCCATGTTAGACAGCGGGCAGGGTCGAGGAGGCAGAGGCAGGCAAGGCAGGCAGCAAGGCAGGGCAGGCAGGCAGGCAGCTACTTACATGACAGACACCCGGCAGGCAAGACAACCGGCCATTGGGCAGCTAACTGGGCAACCTTCTGTGTTATATGTGACATGGCGGAGGTCTCGTAGACACGGTGGTTCAGCTTCCTCTTCATGGAGGAGAAAGTGCCAGTGAAGCAACTGAAGCAACAGACAGGACAGCCGACTGGCTATCGCACACGCACTACGACTCTCGGAGGAGGCAACAGGCAGAGAACACAGAAGAGCAGAACAGACAGGGTACAGCAGGCAGGCAGGGCAAGACACAAGGCAGACTCAGAACACAGACAGGCAGCGCTACCGGTCAGGCAGAAAAGACGAGACAGATCAGTGTAGGTAAGTGGACCAGACAGGCCGGGCAACATTCTCTGCGCTAGGATCAGCCGATACACTCTCAGTAGGGAGAACAGCAACTAGTGGGATCGCACCGAACTGTATCCTGGACAGCTAGGCAGATGGTACAGCAGCACCAGTGGGTCCGTCCAAGGAAGTAGGCATGTAAGACGAGACAGGCAGACGAAGAGACGGAGGCAGAGGCAGACAAGTACGAGACATCGACGTAAGACGAGGCAAGTACCGCGAAGTATTAACAGGAGAACAGAGACAATGAGGTATGAAGAAACGAAGGGCCCCTCTGTTGATTCAATAAAATCCGGTCACTACTCTCACCTCATCATCTTTAGGGGCGAACACCTTGAGGACCTGAGTCCCCACGAACTGGTGTCTGTTGATCTGTAGCAGAACAATACAGGTTAGAGGGGCTGTTGGTCTGTAGCAATTCCCTCGCTCCACTTGATAAGACTACATCACAATTGGCACCCTATTCCCTATAGTACACTGGTCCAAAGTAGTACACTGTATAGGGTATAGGGTGTCGTTTGGGATGCACACTATAAGCTTTTTGTGAGTCTGTTTGACAGGAAACAGCAGCTGTATTACCATGCTCTGTTTGGTGAAGCCCAGCACAGCAAAACTCTTCCCATCTGTCTTGTACTTCATCTGGTCCTGGTCAACTTTAGAGAAGGGGACGATGTCACTGCCATAACGATACCCTTTAGAGAGGAGAGGAAGAACAGAGGAAGGGTGAAGTTACACCCTTTAGAGAGGAGAAGAAGAACAGAGGAATGGTGAAGTTCTGCCTTTAGAGAGGAGAGGAAGAACAGAGGAAGGGTGAAGTTACACCCTTTAGAGAGGAGAAGAAGAACAGAGGAAGGGTGAAGTTCTGCCTTTAGAGAGGAGAGGAAGAACATGGATGGATGGCAGGAACCTAGCCGTTTGAGACAACACTCGTATCACACGCAGCTTTACTTCCTGATTTCTCTCACAATGGTGTCAGAGCGCTCTCACCTTGTATGGTGTCGTCCTTCGATACCTCGGTCTCTTCATCATCGTTGAGACAGTAAACTACATCTCTTTTTATGTCGTCTTTCTGGTGTGTCTTAGCATCTACCACCGACCACGACTTCCTGGGTCTCTCCTCACATACCTGCAGGGGTCAGACAGTCACTACACTAATTCACATCTCCCAGTTCCTGCTTCAGGGACAGAAACTCTACTTACTGCTTTGTAGCCAACAATCTTGATGGCCAGAGAGCTGCCGATGGTCAGAGTACAGGGCCAGGCCATGGGTCTCTTCTCAACACGTTTAAACACAGACAACTTCTCTATAGCATCACTGCAAGACAGAGGAGAGAACACTGTCAGAGCAGGACAACCTTAGAATATAGCCTCAAACTCAGAGCTTTGACAGTGTCCCAAATGACTCCCTATAGGCCAACTCCACCACCCTCTACTCTCTATAGGCCAACTCCACCACCCTCTACTCCACCACCCTCTACTCCCTATAGGCCAACTCCACCACCCTCTACTCCCTATAGGCCAGCTCCACCACCCTCTACTCCCTATAGGCCAACCCTCCAGGGCCCCTCTATTAGGACCACCCTCCAGGCACCTCTACCCGTAACGCCTAAACCACCCGTCCAGGGCCCCTCTAGACACACCCTACCAGGCCCCTCTAGACCACCCTCAGGCCCCCCTCTCTACTAACCCTCCAGCCCCCCCTCTACTAACCCTCCAGCCCCCCCCCCTCTACTAACCTCCACGGCCCCCCTAGACCACCTCCAGCCCCCCCCTCTACTAACCCTCAGCCCCCCCCTCTACTAACCCTCCAGGCCCCCTAGACCACCTCCAGGCCTCCCTCTCTACTAACCCTCCAGGCCCCCCCCTCTCTACATAACCCTCAGGCCCCCTCCAGACCACCCTACACCAGGCCCCCTTAACTCACCTCCAGGCCCCCCTAGACCACCCTCCAGGCCCCCTAGACCACTCCAGGCCTCCCCTAGACCACCCTCCAGGCCCCCTAGACCACCTCAGGCCTCCCTCCCTACTAACCCTCAGGCCCCCCCTCTCTACTAACCCTCCAGGCCACCCCTAGACCCCTCCAGGCCCCCCTAGACCACCTCCAGGCCCCCCTAGACCACCCTCCAGAGGCCCCCTAGACCACCGCTCCAGGCCCTAGACCACCTTCCAGGCCCCCTAGACCACCCTCAGGCCCCCTAGACCACCCTCCAGGCCCCCTAGACCACCCTCCAGGCCCCCCTAGACCACCCTCCAGGCCCCTAGACCACCCTCCAGGCCCCCCTAGACCACCCTCCAGGCCCCCCTAGACACCCTCCACGGCCCCCTAGACCACCCTCCAGCCCCTAGACACCCTCCAGCCCCCCCTCTACTAACCTCCAGCCCCCCCCTCTACTAACCCTCCAGGCCCCTAGACACCCTCCAGGCCTCCCTCTCTACTAACCCTCCAGGCCCCCCCTTCTACTAACCTCCAGGCCCCCCTAGACCACTCCAGGGCCCCCTAGACACCCTCCGGCCCCCCTAAGACCACCCTCCAGGCCCCCCTAGACCACCCTCCAGGCCCCCCTAGACCACCCTCCAGGCCCCCCTAGACCACCCTCCAGGCCCCCCTAGACCACCCTCTCAGGGCCCCCTAGACCACCCTCCAGGCCCCCTAGACCACCCTCCAGGCCCCCTAGACCACCTCCAGGCCCCTCCTAGACCACCTCCAGGCCCCCCTAGACCCACCCTAACCAGGGCCCTCCACCTAGCCCACCCTCCAGCCCCCTACCAGCCCCCGCTCCTTAGACCCACCCTCCAGCGCCCCCCCTTTAAGAAACCACCATACAGCACCCCCTTGCTAGCACCCTCCAGGCCACCCTAGCCACAGGGCCCCCCCTAGACCACCCTCCCAGGCCCCCCCCTCTACTAACCCTCTCAGCCCCCGCTTACTAACCCTTCCAGCGCCCCCTAGACCACCCTCCACGGCCTCCTCTCTACTACTAGGCCCTCTTAAACCCTCCAGGCCCCCCTCTCTAGCTAAACCCTCCAGGCCCCCTTAGACCACTCCTCCAGGGCCCCCCTAGACCACCCTCCAGGCCCCCCCTAGAACCACCCTCCAGCCCCTAGACCACCCTCCAGGCCCCCTAGACCGACCCTCCAGTGCACCCCTAGACCACCTTCCCAGGCCCCCCTAGACCACCCTCCAGGCCACACCTAGACCACACTCCAGGCCCCCTAAGACCTCAGGCACCTTAGGACACCCTCCAGGCCCCCTAGACCACCCCTCCAGGCCCCCTAGACCACCCTCCAGGCCCCCCCTAGACCACCCCCAGGCCCCCCTAGACCACCCCTCCAGGCCCTAGACCACCCTCCAGGGCCCCTAGACCACCCTCCGGCCCCTAGACACCCTCCAGGGCCCTAGACCACCCTCAGGCCCCCTAGACCACCTCCAGGCCCTCCCGAGACCACCCTCCAGGCCCCCCTAGACCACCTCTCCAGGCCCCCCTAGACACCCTCCAGGCCCCCCTAGACCACCCTCCAGCCCCCCTAGACCACCCTCCAGGCCCCCCTAGACCACCCTTCCAGGCCCCCCTAGCGCCACCCTCCAGGCCCCCCTAGACCACCCTCCAGGCCCCCCCTCTATAACCCTCCAGCCCCCCGCTCTACTAACCCTCCAGGCCCCCTAGACACCCTCCAGGCTCTCCACTAACCCTCCAGGCCCCTCTCCAACCTCCCCCCCTAGACCACCTCCAGGCCCCCTGACCACCCTCCAGCCCCCTAGACACCCTCCAGGCCCCCCTCACCCCTCCAGCCCCCCAGACCACCCTCCCAGGGCCCCCCTTAGGACCACGCTGCCAGGGCCCCCTTAGACCCACCTCCAGGGCCCCCTAGACCACCTCCAGGGCCCCCCTAGACACCCTCCAGGCCGCCCCTAGACCACCCTCCAGGCCCCTAGGACCCACCTTCCGCCCAGACCATGCCAGGGCCCCCCTAGACCACCCTCCGGCTCCACGTAATGCCACCTCAAGCCCCCTGACCACCCAAGGCCCCCCTAGACCACCCTCCAGGCCCCCTAGACCATCCGCTTCCGCTCGCCCCCTAGACCACCCTTCCAGGCCCCCTAGACCACCCTCCAGGCCCCCCTAGACGCACCCTCCAGGCCCCCTAGGACCACCCTCCAGGCCCCCCTAGCCAGACCACCCTCAGGCCCCCCCTAGACCACCCCTCCAGGCCCGCCTAGACCCCCCTCCAGGCCCCCTAGACCACCTCCAGGCCCCCCCTAGACCATTCCTCAGGCCCCTAGGACCACCTCCAGGCCCCCCTAGCCGACCCTCCAGGCCCTCCCTAGACCCCTAGCCCCACCACCCTCCAGGCCCCCCTAGGACCACCCTCCAGCGCCCCCCTAGAACATCCGACTCCGAACTCTCCAGGCCCCCTAGACCCACCCTCACACGCCCCCTATAGACCACCCCTCCGGCCCCCCTAGACCACCCTCCAGGCCCCCCTAGACCACCCCTCGCAACCCCCCTCCACACCTCTACCCCCCTACCAGGCCCTGCCAGCCCTCCCTAGCCACCCCCTAGACCACCTCGGCCCCCAAGACACCCTCCAGGCCCCCTAGACCACCTCCAGGCCCCCTAGACCACGCTCCAGCGCCGCCCTAGACCACCCTCCAGGCCCCCTAGACCACCCTCAGGCCTGGTCAGAAGTCTTGCCACCATATAGGGCAACATATCTGTGAACGCAGACCCCAGTGACTTCTCCTGAAGGTGTAGACTTCTCCAGACGTCCTCTTCATCCAGAGAATCATGACCCGCTTGGTCATCTCCAGGCCTTGCTGCTGCTCTTCTGGACAGACCTTTACCTCCGTGGGGGGGGTTGAACCCCCGTGGGGGGGGTTGGGACCCCTCCATCTACAGGGAAGGGTAGGCTGGAGGAAGCAGAGGTTAGGGGGTCAGTTTTGGAGTCACTCCATGGCTGTGTGCAAATCGCAGAGCCTGGCCAAAATTACTGCATTATATAGGGAAATATGATGCCATTTTCAGATGAAGCACTAATGTAGATGCACTCATTGTTCCATGATATATGACAAGCATTAGAGATCTCTACAGTAGAATAACATATATATCACAACAAGAACTGCAGAGTGATGCCGGCTCTCTTCAGGTTTGCCTATGATAATGTTCAGCTGGTCAGGACTGCTCGGGTGTTCAGGTCTGTGAGCAGGACTATGTTCAGACGCTCATATTTCTTCCCCTGAAGGACAGTCAAACAGAACAGAGTTACATGGAAACATGATCACGCATGAACAAAGCAGAACACGTATAGCTCCTCTCCAATGGGGTCCTTTTTGTCATCTACAATCATTCTGGTACACTTTACTTGACACCCAGCGTCATAACTGTCATAACAGCTTGAAACTTGTCATAGGTCTAACAACACTCACGACCCAATCATATTTACACTGTTGTGACATATATTGCGTTATTTTATGGCCCATCTGCCCGTAGGCAGATTTTCCACGGTCTAATGTCCATTGCTCGTGTTTCTTGGCCAAAGCAAGTCTCTTCTTCTTATTGGTGTCCTTTAGTAGTGGTTTCTTTTGGCAGCCATTCGATTGATTCACGGCAAGTCTCCTCTGAACAGTTGATGTTGAGATTGTCTGTTACTGGGACTCTGAAGCATTTATTTGGGCTGCAATTTCTAAGGCTGGTACTAATGCACTTATCCTCTGCAGCAGGGTACTCTGGGTCCTTCCTGTGGCGGTCCTCATGAGAACCAGTTCATCATAGCACTTGATGGTTTTGCGAGTGCACTGAAATGTTCCGGTTTGACTGACCTTCATGTCCTAAGTAATGATGGACATGTCGTTTTCTCTTTGCTTTATTTGAGCTGTCTTGCATAATATGGACTTGGTCTTTTTACCAAATAGGGCTATCTTCTGTATACCAACCTTGCCTTCCACAACACAACTGATTGGGCTCGAACGCATTGAGGAAAGAAATTCCACAGATTAGCTTTTTAACAAGGCAAACCTGTTAATTGAAAAAGCATTCCAGGTGACTACCTCATGAAGCTGGTGAGAGAATGCACAGAGTGTGCAAAGCTGTCCCAGGCAAAGGGTGTCTACTTTGAAGAATCTAAATTATATTTTGATTTGGTTAACTACATGGATCTCATATGGTGTTATTTCATAGTTTTTGATGTCTTCATTATTACTCTTACAATGTAGAAAATAGTAAAAATAAAGAAAAACCTTGAATTGAGTAGGTGTGTCCAAACTTTTGGCTGGCTACTGTATGTCATGACAGTTATGTCAGCTGTTATTGATTAGAGGTTTTATCCAGTCTTCCATAATATACTTGAATTAGAGGTTTTATTCCAGTCTTCCCATAATATATTGATCAGACGTTTTCCAGTCTTCCCATAATATATTGATTAGATGTTTTATCAGTATTCCATAATATATTGATTAGAATGTTTTATCCAGTCCTTCCCATAATATATTGATCAGAATGTTTTATCCCAGTCTCCCATATATATTGTCAGATGTTTTATCAGTCTTCCATAATATATTGATTAGATGTTTTATCCAGCTTCCCATAATATATTGATTAAGATGTTTTATCCAGTCTTCCCATAATATATTGATTAGACGTTTTATCCAGTCTTCCCATAATATATTGATTAGAGTTTTATTCCAGTCTTCCCATAATATTTGATTAGATGTTTTTATCCAGTCTTCCCATAATATATTGATTAGATGTTTTATCCAGTCTTCCCATAATATATTGATTAGAGTTTTTATCCAGTCTTCCCATAATATATGATTAGAGGTTTTATCCAGTCTTTCCCATAATATATTGATTAGAGGTTTTATCCAGTCTTCCCATAATATATTGATTAGAGTTTTATCCAGTCTTCCATAATATATTGGATCAGATGTTTTATCCAGTCTTCCCTATATATATTGTTAGATGTTTTATCCAGTCCTTCCCATAATATATTGATTAGATGTTTTATCCAGTCTTCCATAATATATTGATTAGAGGTTTTATCCAGTCTTCCCATAATATATTGATTAGAGGTGTTTATCCAGTCTTCCCATAATATATTGATTAGATGTTTTATCCATCTTCCCATAATATTTAGAATGTTTTATCCAGTCTTCCCATATATTATTGATTAGAGGTTTTATCCAGTCCTCCCATAATATATTGATTAGAGGTTTTCCAGTCCCTTCCCATAATATATTGATTAGACGTTTTATCCAGTCATTCCCATATATATTGATCAGATGTTTTATCCAGTCTTCCCATATATATTGATTAGATGTTTTTATCCAGTCTTCCATAATATATTGATTAGATGTTTTATCCAAAAGCCACTTAGTC
>NW_019945760.1:34561-37535 GCF_002910315.2 Salvelinus sp. IW2-2015 | reverse complement strand
ATGCATGTGTAACTTTTTTGTGGGATGGTGTGACCGGGAATTGAACCCACTCTCCCCACATTGCAAAAGCCATGCTCGACCAACTGAGCTACAGAGGATTTGCTTGAGTAAGCCAATTTGGTATTCTATTATCAAAGTAGAGATATTTTGTTTCACTTTCACACAGAATGATCTAGCTTGGTGAAAAAAGATGACTTACAGAGTTTCGTTCTGAAGCAGGTCCATGCATACAACAAGAGCGTCCAGCCCTGAGCCAACAGTGGTTAAGGAAACAAGTCATTTAACAGCAATACAGTTAATCAAGGTCAAATACAGACCTAACGGTTCACACACGGACCAAGGCCTAACAGCAGAAACATTTATTTTGCTCGTTGCCTACTAAATGAATAGCATAAAATAACTGAAATCATATATATATATATTTATATATAGATAAATAATATATATAAATAATATATATATATATATATAATATTTATATATAATATACATATTATTTATATATATAATATTTATATTATTTATATATATTATTTATATATATATATATATTTAGGCCCTCTACACTGGACTCAATGGTCTAAAAACACCAACAGTGCCGTCTACTGAAGGAGTGAGCTGTGTTCTGCGGTCAGTCAAAGGAAGGATACAGTCAGCCTGTTGACTCCCAGGGTGCACATCATTCTGGATCTCTTCCAGCAGCTCAAAGTTTGGGATCATGAGTTGGCGGTGTACTGAGATGTTCTGGTACTGGCCGTCTTTAGCAAGGTTGTTCTTAGTGTTGTCTGACCCAAACAGCACCAGACCCAGCTCATCTTTGTTCTCAGCGAACACCTGCAGGAAAGACAGTCCCAAATGACAGCACATTCCCTCTACATATTGCACTACCTCTGACCAGGACCCAGGGTTCTCAAAGTGGGGCCTGCCGAGGTACGGCAGAGGGTTCTCAAAGTGGGGCCTGCCGAGGTACGGCAGAGGGTTCTCAAAGTGGGGCCTGCCGAGTACGGCAGAGGGTTCTCAAGTGGGGCCTGCCGAGGTACGGCAGAGGTTCTCACAGTGGGGCCTGCCGAGGGTTCTCAAAGTGGGGCCTGCCGAGGTACGGCAGAGGGTTCTCAAAGTGGGGCCTGCCGAGGGTACGGCAGAGGTTCTCACAGTGGGCCTGCCCGGAGGTACGGCAGAGGGTTCTCAAAGTGGGGCTGCCGAGGTACGGCAGAGGGTTCTCAAAGTGGGGTGCCTGCCGAGGTACGGGCAGAGGGTTCTCACAGTGGGGCCTGCGAGGTACGGCAGAGGGTTCTCAAAGTGGGGCCTGCCGAGGTAGGCAAGCGGGTTTCTCACAGTGGGCGCCTGCCGAGGTCACGGCAGAGGGTTCTCACAGTGGGGCCTGCCGAGGTACGGCAGAGGGTTCTCAAAGTGGGGCCTGCCGAGGTACTGCAGAGGGTTCTCACAGTGGGGCCTGCCGAGGTACGGCAGAGGGTTCTCACAGTGGGGCCTGCCGAGGTACTGCAGATGGTCCAGTGCTTTTGGGCCAAGGGTTTATGGAATAACTTTAGGGTGTAATATAGTGTTATTCATCTACAGTGTATGTTCTTAACCCTGGGGAACTATTTTTTATTTTTGTAATTCTTTGCCTCATGGCAAAATGTGTAGATTTGAAGGATATTAGCCTGAAAACTGCAACATTTTCTCTCCAATGCCAAGATCCTTTAAAAATGTTCCTTCCCAGGGCTCGAGACTTGGTTTGTCCGGCCACGCACAACCAAAGTCATAGTAAAACTCCTTGTATTTTATCTCCCTCAAGTTGTGTTCTAATTGAGAGGGTCCCTGATGAATTTTCTCTCACAAAAGGGGTGCCGCCCCAAAACGTTTGAGAACCCCTATTCTAATGGCTAGAAAGGAGAGAGTGTCACGATCCACGACCTCTGGCTGTGTTCCAAAATGTGCATTTCTGTCAAGGGTGGTCATCTTCCAAGAACACCTAAGAGAGATACGGTCTAGTATAGGAGAACACAGAGCGCTTAAAACCAGCTACATTTTCAACTTACGTCGACGTGACCTCTAATCTAAACAGGAAACTGCATCCTTACGCAGCCGGAGTCAAAGCTAGCTTTTATGCTAGCTAGCTACGTCTGTTTACATTGGAGCCAATGGGCAGTGTGAGCAACTAGTGCTAGAAATTCAGTGAACAAAGGTGTTTTACAGATGATCCCTGAATTCCATAAATTACAGAAAATACACATCAAAATATAAATCCAAAACGCAAGCAGAAAGAAAGTAAAAAATACAAGACATTTATCAGTAATAAGGTCCTCCACCAGCTTCCTGAATTACCCTAGAGACACCAGAACACATTTAAAAACATTTTTGAAGATCAGTCCACAAAAAAGGTGAAAAAAACCTCAAAGCTGATTTACCTAACTCAGTACAGACCAAAGGAATTTCCAGAGTTAGCCATCCCTGAGACACGGGGTGGTAACTCGTACGTATATAGTTAGTAAAGACATTAGGTACAGTGGGACTTTTTGTAGAAGGGCTTTATAAATGAAAACATAGCTATGTATCAACCTACGTGACATCAAAGAGAGCCAACCAATGTTCTGGTAGAGAATGCAGTGATGTCAGAGCCAAGCATCTTCCTGGTAGAGAATGCAGTGATGACGTCAGAGAGCCAACCAATCAATGTCTGGTAGAGAATGCAGTGATGACGTACAGAGAGCCAACCACTTTCTGGAGAGAATGCAGTGATGATGTCAGAGAGCAACACTTCCTGGTAGAGAATGCAGTGATGACGTCAGAGAGGCAACCGACTTCCTGGTAGAGAATGCAGTGATGACGTCAGAGAGCCAACCACTTCTGGTAGAGAATGCAGTGATGACGTCAGAGACCAACCACTTCCTGTAGAGAATGCAGTGATGCCGTCAAGAGAGCCACCAACTTCCTGGTAGAGAATGCAGTGATGACGTCAGAGAGCCCACCG
>NW_019945760.1:29906-32408 GCF_002910315.2 Salvelinus sp. IW2-2015 | reverse complement strand
ACCGATTTGGTTAAATCAGAGTTACTAGTAAGCGCTCTAGAGAACAACATACTTAGTTTAAGCTGCATTCAACACTAATTTCAGGTCAATAAAGTGTTTCTGTAATACAATGAAGGCAGACTGTGGTTCAGATAGAGCCTGGTCTCTGCAGCACTCCACCAAATCAGGCCTTTATGGTGGAGTGGCCAGACAGAAGCCACTCCTCAGTAAAAGGAACATGCCAGCCCACTTGGAGTTTGCCAAAAGGCACTTAAAGGACTATCAGACCATGAAAACAAGATTCTCTAATCTGATGAAACCAAAATTGAACTCTTTGGCCTGAATGCCAAGCATCACATCTGGGGAAACCTGGCACCATCCCTAAGGTGAAGCAGGTGGTGGAAGCATCATGCTGTGGGGATGTTTTTAGTGGAAGGGACTTGGGAGCTAATCGGATCGAGGGAAAGATGAACGGAGCAAAGTAAAGAGATCTTGATGAAAACTGCTCCAGAGAACTCAGGACCTCAGACTGGGGTGAAGGTTCACCTTCCAACAGGACAATGACCCTAAGCACACAGCCAAGACAACACGGTAGTGGCTTCTGGACAAGTCTCTGAATGTCATTGAGTGGCCCAGCCAGAGCCCGGACTTGAACCCGATCGAACATCTCTGGAGCGACCTGATAGTAGCTGCAGCAGCAACACTCCCCATCCAACCTGACAGAGCTTGAAAAGATCTGCAGAGAAGAATGGGAGAAACTCCCCAAATACAGGTGTGCCAAGCTTGCAGTGTCATACCCAAGAAGACTGGAGGCTGTAATCGCTGCCAAAGGTGCTTCAACAAAGTACTGAGTAAAGGGTCTGAATACTTATGTAAATGTGATGTTTTTTTMMTTTTMTTWTATAAATAAGCAACATTTCCTAAAAAACTGTTTTTGCTTTGTCATTATGGGGTATTGTGATGTCATTATGGGGTATTGTGATGTCATTATGGGGTATTGTGATGTCATTATGGGGTATTGTGTGTAGATTGAGGGGGGGAAAAACAAGTTAATACATTTTGGAATAAGGCTGTAACTTAACAAAATGTGGAAAAAGTCAAGGGGTCTGAATACTTTCCGAAGGCACTGTACATTGAGCACGGTTACATGGATAGTTATGTTAATATAATAGTTTGTTTACATGCTTCGCAAGAATAACGATTTCCCTAATAATCCTGTTTCCATGGACACATCTGAAATCAGGCTCCCTGTGACTTTGATACATGCAGAAAATTACCAATAAAACAAACGTTCTACCACAGTGGCCATGTTATTTTTGTCAAGACTATTTGATTCTGAGCTCGGACACAACGTTTGTGAAAACTATTTATAAATATGCACCCCCCCRGAACTCACTTCACTCACGCATACCCAGTGCTAGCAAATGTGCAGATCAAATACKCAGCTGGAACCCTGATTAAGARGTTCACGTCCTAATAATTTAAAAYACTGCGCAGAAAACCAGGTGTTTTAATCGGCGWACGCTAACCTCGATTTTGACCATACGACAATTAACTTCTTATGGCTGGGGGCAGTATTGAGTAGCTTGGATGAATAAGGTGCCCAGAGTAAACTGCCTGCTACTCAGTCCCAGTTGCTAATATATGCATATTATTAGTATATTTGGATAGAAAACACTCTGAAGTTTCTAAAACTGTTTGAATGATGTCTGTGAGTATAAACAGAACTCATATGGCAGGCAAAAACCTGAAAAAATCCAACCAGAGAGTGGGAAATCTGAGGTTTGTAGGTTTTCAACTCTTGGCCTATCGAATACACAGTGGGATATGTGGTCATATTGCACTTCCTAAGGCTTCCACTAGATGTCAACAGTCATTTAGAACCTTGTTTGATAGCTTCACTAATGGGCGCTTGATGCGTAGAGGTTCCGGATACAAGATAAACGTTGAGGTAGACGCAAATATGATGGTCGAGTCGCGCCCGAGCCGGGGATGAGTCGATGGGGAGGTATGTATAGGTTCGGGTGGGGGGGCCACTGGGACGGCAGTAGAATGAAGCGTAGTTGCACGAAATGTAGGCAGTACGAGTATCACGTATTAGACGAGGTATGCCCCGCCCAGTCAGGGAATTAACAGAGGGACGGGCTGGTGAGGAGGCAGAGTCGGCAGAGCGGGCCGGATAATGGGTGGCTGAGTAATAGATGATGGCGGGGGCAGGAAAGGGACGGATAGGGGATGAAAGGTGAGTTAGATTGAGAGAGGGCGGCTGTTATAAATGAGATCTAGATGGATCTCTAAGCGTCGTGAACTTCATCGTCATATGACGTGAGGCTTGAGTGGGAAAACGCTGAATCATCGGCCGAAGTGCTAAGATAGGGAAGGAACGAGCGGAGACGCGCACTGTGAAGTGGAGGCTCTAAGGGCTGTTTGAGCAAGGTGTCTGGCAGAGTGCCATGAGCTCGTGACGCTCGTTCACGTGAGAGCGAGCTCTGTTCCATTGCATTTCTACAGAACAGCACACCA
>NW_019945760.1:19633-29720 GCF_002910315.2 Salvelinus sp. IW2-2015 | reverse complement strand
TCATCAACATTTATGATGAGTATTTCTGTAAATTGATGTGGCTCTCTGCAAAATCACCGGATGTTTTTGGAACTACTGAACATAACGCGCCAATGTAWACTGAGATTTTTTTATATAAATATGAACTTRATCGAACAAAACATACATGTATTGTGTAACATGATGTCCTATGAGTGTCATCTGATGAAGATCAAAGGTTAGTGATTCATTTATCTCTATTTCTGCTTTTTGTGACTCCTCTCTTTGGCTCCTCTCTCCTCTCTCCCCAACGGGCTCGGGAGAGGCGAAGGTCGAGTCATGCTTCCTCCGAAACATGACCCACCAAACCATGCTCCTTAACACCRGCCCGCATAACCAATGAGTCGGAGGAAACAGTTCAACTGACGACCGAAGTCAGCCTGCAGGCGCCCGGCCCACRACAAGGAGTCACTGGAGCACAATGAGACAAGTAAAACCCACCCCCGGCGAAACACTCCCCTAACGTGGACGACACTGCCAATTGTGCGCCACCGTATGGGACTCCCGGTCACGGCCGGTTGTGACACAGCCTGGGATCGAACTCGGGTCTGTAGTGACGCCTCAAGCACTGCAGTGCCTTAGACCGCTGCGCCACTCGGYAGGGACAGGTAAGCWTTTATGRATTGTGCTGAAGATAACAAAAAAAATCTATAATAGTGAAATAAGCAAATTTGCTTAGTGTTTAAGAAGGATAAATAGTGGTGTTTCACTGTGGAGCTTTAATTGCATTAGGACTGCTGGTGTTTACTTTCCAATGACAAGTTTGCATTGTGATACATTTATACAACTATAACACTGATGCATATTATTAAATGACACTGATGTTCACAATAGCTTGGTTTTACATTKACCTTATCCATTAATAATGTAACTAACGTTGATAAGCGATTTGATACAATACAACTAGATTAGAAGGCCTAGARTTCTTCATCCTAATGTAAGCTAKATGCCTTGGATACAAAACACTGGCATATTATAACGGGGAACATGTTCAATGTAATTATATGCATGCATATCAAACAGGAATATATATTAAATGATTACACCATTGTAATATTATGAATGTCTTTTTCTCTCTGCAGGGGATTGGACAGATGAACTGCAGCCCCCAGATGCCAAAAGCCTCCATGGGGAGACAACACTTGCCATTTTTAATAATATTAACCCATGTATTGGTTTTCCTGTATCTGTGCATGAATCCTTAAAACACAGTCCATGAGAACAGTCCATTTTTATTTTATTTAAGAACACAGTCCATTGTAGTTTCCATAGTCGTATGTACAGGAAGGATACACATGGTCCAATGAAATGCTTACTTGCAGGTTCCTTCTTGACAATGTAACAATAAATAACAGACAATACGAACATAAAGTAAATGGCTCAGTAGAATCAACCTTTTAGCATCCCCAAGTAAGGGACATCAAGGAGATGAACATTGAACAGATTGTTTGGTATTTGAGGGCAAATGAAGTCATGACAACCACAGGTTATTTTTGRTATTATATACAGGACAGGAGTTTACAGGTTTTGTTTCATCCCTTTACTAACACCGCATACAACTACATGTGGTCTCAATTATAGATGATGAATAGCTGAACACGGTGTTTGTGCTGGGCAGGAATAAAAACGTGCACAAGGTGTAGTACCTTGGGGAAAAAAACATTTGCCTCATTAAATAAAATAATTTGTAAAAAATTGCTTCATATGTTACAATGAGCTGACAATTCTGCATGATAGAGAATAACGTGTGGATCTACTTCTAACATAGTGATGTTGCACACTGCTGAATAAACTCCTGGGATAGGGTGTTTCCTGATGGATGGGAGGTTCCCAACTTCTATACATCTGTCCTGGTGACCAGGAACCAGGACCAGGAAGAGCTTGCCTATTAGCTAGCCATCATCGCATCTGACGAGCTAACTTAGCTCGGCTAACGGGCTGATAAAAAGCAGTGACTAAACATTTGAGTTCAAAATTCATATGAAAATAAATTATAATTTGGAGAATGAATAACTGTAATACTTACAGTTTGCCATCAATTACTTAGTTTGGGGAACTTCCGCTGTGTCGCAAGGTGTTATGGGATAGCCTCCCCGMRAAAGAGAATGAAAAAGTATGCTCCCCATGCTTGATTTGTTTTCCAGACCTCCAAAGTACGCTTACAGACACTTTTCCAGTACAGGACTAACTGACGTCATGCATAAATGTGACTCTTGGCTGCAGTAAGAAAGCCATCACCATCTACGCCCATTCAACATAGCCTAGATTTACGGTTTAGTTACTTCAAAATAAAACTTTGGGTTCTCATACGCAAACTCGCTACACGCTCTAGACAGAACACAAGTAACTTCCGTACACACTACACGCTCTAGACAGAACACAAGTAACTTCCATACTCTGCCTCACTCAGATCGACTAAATGTAATTCCATTTACGGCGTACCACGCCTGAAACCGTCTGAGGTGGCTCTGAGCACCCAGAACACAAGATAAAACTTCCCATAACTCGCTCCTACGTGCTCTGAAGACAGAACACATAGGTACTATCTGTACATCGTCTAGAACGAAATTCACAACACAAATTTTTTGCGCGACTAGGCACAGAATATCACAAGTAACTTCCATAAATGCTTCTCCTACACGCCTCTGACAGAAATAAGTAACTTCCGTAGCACACTACACTCGCATCTAAGACACGAACTCTAAAGTATACTTCGTACTGCACGCTAACGACTTATACCTGACAGAAACAAGTAATTCTCCGTATCGCTACACGCTCTATTAGAGACAGACACACAAGTATCTTCTGTACCTCGGCTACAGCTACTTGAAGAACACAAGTAACTTCCCATAACTCGCACTACAACTGACAGTTCCTAAGACTCAGAAGCTAAGTTATGTCATACTCTCGCTTCTCTTGACATATGAACCTAACTAACTTTTGTAGCGCGCTTTAGCGACCAAGGTACGCGATGCTAGACAGAAACAAGATAAACTTCATAACGTCGCGCGAGGTGTGATGCTCTAGGAACAGACACATCACTGTTCCCGTAGCACACTAGACAGTGGCTCTACCGACAGGACACAAGTAACTTCTTGTTTACTCGTCTACACGCTCTAGATCAGAACAAAGTAATTCTGTTAGCTCGGCTACAATGCCTAAGAACAGAACAACAAAGTAACTTCTGTAGCTTTTGCATACGCGCTTTGCTACCTGCTTTCTAGTACCAGGAACCACAAGATAAATGTTCTAGTACTCCGTTAGGAATGTTAGGAAAGAACACAAAAGTAACTTTCCATCGATACTCGATTACATTATTTGCGGAAACAAAGAATAGAAGCACAGAGCTCACAACATATCTGTACTCGCTACACGCTCTACAAGGATCAGTATACACAAGTATTACTTCTGATAATCGGCTAACACTCTTGAGGAATTTTGCTCTAATTGATCAGACACCACAAGTAACCTCCGCTCACCAGTTACATGTGCTCTAGCTCAGAACACAAGTAAAACATTTGGCCGATACAACACTACTTGGTCTCTAACAAGAACAAGAAAGTAAGGGGTAGATTTCCTGTACTCTGCTTTCTGTGGATGTCCCCTTCGCTACTAGATTGACTAGAAAACATAGTAACTCTCCTATACATCAGTACCTGGCCGAAGGACCTGTGCTCTACGCCATGAACACACGTAATTCTGTACCTCGCTACAAACAATAATTCAGTCCCAGGCTAACATGGACTATGGTAACCAAAGTCTTCTGTACTCGACTAACACACAACTCTCTCTGTCTGACTAGAACCATCAAGTTAATTCAATATTCTGCCGTCTCCTAATTGCCCTCTACGGACGAACACAGTAACTTCCGTACACACTGACATGCTCTAGACAGAACCAAGAACTTCGGTAACACCTACAGTGCTCTATGACAGGAACCCAAGTTAACCTTCTGTCTACTCCCTACAACAACAGCGTTCTAGAAAGAACACAAAGTAACTGTCCATATCCGCTAATCTCTAGACCAGGGCGTGTCAAAGTCAAATGGACGGAGGGGGCCAAATAAAAAATTTCGCTACAAACCGAGGGCCGGACTGTGTCGAATCATGTTTCATGTCGTGTTATTTTTTTAGAAATCACGCATATAGTCTAGTGCACCTAATTGAGCCTAACTGAAACCTAACCAAATATATTTCAATATTGATCAGATAAATAAAGCAATATTTTCTTATGGCTCTGTCTAGTCAATCCTTTAATTTTCAACAGACACATAAGACAATTCCTTTATATAAAAATCCCCATTAACATGAACATTAAATTGAAATGAAACCGGTTCTCACCCAGCGCTACCCATCAGTAGCCGTATATTTCTTCTCTATTTTAGCCAAAAAGTGGGCGAATTATTTACTTAATAGAAAAAACTAATATTAGACAATTTTCGAATCATCCACTTTCAACTGAATATAGTTTTAAAACGTATCGATATTGGATTGAAATACAATAAAAATAAAGGGCAACAATCCTCATTAAATCAAAAACAACACTTTGTTTAAGGAGAAGTAACATGCGGTGAAAACAGAATATTCAACTTAAGATCTTTGTAAACGCTTGAACTGGAGTAAAAGTCTAAATATGCTGACTTCGCACAGTAGGAATGCGTTACTGTGTTTGAGGATTGAGTGGTGATCCTGTTCGGTGAGTGTGCTCCATCTTTTCCAACAAGTTCATCAACGTTCGGGCGATAAAGTTGCTCTGCTGAGGCAAATCCTCAGATGTTGAGTGGAGGTGTTCAGCCAGTAAGTCGACTTCTGTGTGATGTTTGTTTCAGGTTTTCATGCAAGAAACAGTTGTTCACACCAGGTGATGAATGCTTGTCGCAACATAGACAATACGTTTGAGCAGCCGGATGCGCTACGCTGGGGTGCATATTGTGTTGCGGGGAGGGAAACGGACGACTGACTCCGCAGCACCCACGTGCGGCATACAATATTTTGCCCCTCAAAGGAGCAGAAGTCATTGCCTTGGTGAGGTCAATCAATCTCATTTTGGAGTGTTGGGTTGGTGATGTTTTCGTCACCTGTCCAACCAGCAAATGGGTTACCAGCAGTTCCCAATCTGCTTTTTTGTGGCTGTCAAAGTCAAGCAAATCGGCGTCGAATCAGTCGGCATAAGTCATACCTGCTATTTTTAATCACCACACTCGTGACCGACTCGGCAGACGCACTGGTAAGAGAGTCTTCTTCTTTCATGGTCTGGCCAGCTGAGGAACAGTGGGCTACAATATTTTTCTTTCCGCATCTGCGTCCACAGAGTCAGTTTGGTTTTAAATGCCTTCACTGTACTGTACATATCAGAGATGACATGATCCCGACCCTGCAGCTGCAAGTTCATTGCATTCAGATGACTCGTAATGTCACACAGAAAAGCCATTTCACACAGAAACATTTCGTCTCGGAGTTGTGTTGTGTCTTTCCCTTTGCTTGTCCAAGAACAGACAAATCTCCTCACGAAGCTCGAAACATCTTTGAAGCACCTTTCCCTGGCTTAGCCATCGCACCTCTGTGTGATAAGGCAAATCACCATGCTCCGTTTCTAACTCCGTCAGAAATGCCTTGAACTGGCGGTGATTCAAACCTTTGGCTCTGATAAAGTTAACTGTGCGCGTGATGATGCTCATTACATGCTCCATTTTCAAGGCTTTACCGCACAACGCTTCCTGGTGTATGATACAATGATAAGCTGTCAGCTCACCTGTCGCGTTTTCCTCTTGCATCTTTTCCCGTATCTTCGCCACCAGTCCGCTCCTGTGTCCACACATCGCAGGTGCTCCGTCGGTTGTCAAACCCACGAGTTTTTCCCAGGCAGCTGTTTTGCCATTTTTGATGGGTATCTGAAAGTTAATTTTACTGTGATGCTGACGACTGCTGTGCCAATAAATATTGAAATGAAGCAGCCTACTGCTCGGTGCGTCACCGTTGCTTGTGGGAAATGTAGTATTGGTGCGTGTAAAAGATCTGCGGGCTGCCGGCTTGCTGCGGTTCTGCGGCCGGTTCTAATAATAAATCAAGATCATCCAGGGGCCGTAAAAAACCTTCTCGCGGGCCGGATGTGGCCGCGGGCCTTGACTCTGACATATGTGCTCTAGACAGAACACAAGTAACTTCTGTACTCTCTACATGCTCTAGACAGAACACAAGTAACTTCTGTACTCGCTACATGCTCTAGACAGAAACACAAGTAACTTCCATACTCTCTACACGCTCTAGACAGAACACAAGTAACTTCCATACTCTCTACACGCTCTAGACAGACACAAGTAACTTCGTACTCGCTAACGCTCTAGACAGAACACAAGTAACTTCCATACTCGCTACAACACGCTCTAGACAGAACACAAGTAACTTCTGTACTCGCTACACGCTCTAGACAGAACACAAGTAACTTCCATACTCGCTACATGCTCTAGCCAGAACACAAGTAACTTCCGTACACACTACATGCTCTAGACAGAACACAAGTAACTTCCGTACACACTACATGCTCTAGACAGAACACAAGTAACTTCCGTACACACTACATGCTCTAGACAGAACACAAGTAACTTCCGTACACACTACATGCTCTAGACAGAACACAAGTAACTTCCATATCGCTACATGCTCTAGACAGAACACAAGTAACTTCCATACTCGCTACATGCTCTAGACAGAACACAAGTAACTTCCATACTCTCTACACGCTCTAGACAGAACACAAGTAACTTCCATACTCGCTACATGCTCTAGACAGAACACAAGTAACTTCCATACTCTCTACACGCTCTAGACAGAACACAAGTAACTTCCATACTCGCTACCTGCTCTAGACAGAACACAAGTAACTTCTGTACTCGCTACATGCTCTAGACAGAACACAAGTAACTTCTGTACTCGCTACCTGCTCTAGACAGATACAAGTAACTTCCGTACTTGCTACACGCTCTAGACAGAACACAAGTAACTTCCATACTCGCTACACGCTCTAGACAGAACACAAGTAACTTCTGTACTCGCTACACATGCTCTAGACAGAACACAAGTAACTTCTGTACTCGCTACCTGCTCTAGACAGAATACAAGTAACTTCCGTACTCGCTACACGCTCTAGACAGAACACAAGTAACTTCATACTCGCTACATGCTCTAGACAGAACACAGTAACTTCCATACTCTCTACATGCTCTAGACAGAACACAGTAACTTCTGTACTCGCTACCTGCTCTAGTCAGAATACAAGTAACTTCTGTCTCGCTACCTGCTCTAGACAGAATACAAGTAACTTCCATACTCGCTACATGCTCTAGACAGAACACAAGTAACTTCCGTACACACTACATGCTCTAGACAGAACACAAGTAACTTCTGTACTCGCTACACGCTCTAGACAGAACACAAGTAACTTCTGTACTCGCTACACGCTCTAGACAGAACACAAGTAACTTCCGTACTCGCTACCTGCTCTAGACAGAACACAAGTAACTTCCATACTCGCTAACACGCTCTAGACAGAACACAAGTAACTTCCATACTCGCTACATGCTCTAGACAGAACACAAGTAACTTCCGTACACACTACATGCTCTAGACAGAACACAAGTAACTTCCGTACACACTACATGCTCTAGACAGAACACAAGTAACTTCCATACTCGCTACATGCTCTAGACAGAACACAAGTAACTTCCATACTCTCTACACGCTCTAGACAGAACACAAGTAACTTCCATACTCTCTACACGCTCTAGACAGAACACAAGTAACTTCCGTACACACTACACACGCTCTAGACAGAACACAAGTAACTTCCGTACACACTACACGCTCTAGACAGAACACAAGTAACTTCCATACTCTCTACACGCTCTAGACAGAACACAAGTAATTTCGTACACACTACATGCTCTAGACAGAACACAAGTAACTTCCGTACACACTACATGCTCTAGACAGAACACAAGTAACTTCCGTACACACATAATGCTCTGACAGAACACAAGTAACTTCCGTACACACTACTGCTCTAGACAGAACACAAGTAACTTCCATACTCGCTACATGCTCTAGACAGAACACAAGTAACTTCCATACTCTCTACACGCTCTAGACAGAACACAAGTAACTTCCATACTCGCTACATGCTCTAGACAGAAACACAGTAACTTCCATACTCTCTACACGCTCTAGACAGAACACAAGTAACTTCCATACCTCGCTACCTGCTCTAGACAGAACACAAGTAACTTCTGTACTCGCTACATGCTCTAGACAGAACACAAGTAACTTCTGTACTCGCTACCTGCTCTAGACAGAATACAAGTAACTTCCGTACTTGCTACACGCTCTAGACAGAACACAAGTAACTTCCATACTCGCTACACGCTCTAGACGAACACAAGTAACTTCTGTACTCGCTACATGCTCTGACAGAACACAAGTAACTTCTGTACTCGCTACCTGCTCTAGACAGAATACAAGTAACTTCCGTACTCGCTACACGCTCTAGACAGAACACAAGTAACTTCCATACTCGTTACATGCTCTAGACAGAACACAAGTAACTTCCATACTCTCTACATGCTCTAGACAGAACACAAGTAACTTCTGTACTCGCTACCTGCTCTAGTCAGAATACAAGTAACTTCTGTACTCGCTACCTGCTCTAGACAGAAACACAGTAACTTCCATACTCGCTACATGCTCTAGACAGAACACAAGTAACTTCCGTACACACTACATGCTCTAGACAGAACACAAGTAACTTCTGTACTCGCTACACGCTCTAGACAGACACAAGTAACTTCTGTACTCGCTCACGCTCTAGACAGAACACAAGTAACTTCCGTACTCGCTACCGTCTCTAGACAGAACACAAGTAACTTCCATACTCGCTACACGCTCTAGACAGAACACAAGTAACTTCCATACTCGCTACATGCTCTAGACAGAACACAAGTAACTTCCGTACACACTACATGCTCTAGACAGAACACAAGTAACTTCCGTACACACTACATGCTCTAGACAGAACACAAGTAACTTCCATACTCGCTACATGCTCTAGACAGAACACAAGTAACTTCCATACTCTCTACACGCTCTAGACAGAACACAAGTAACTTCATACTCTCACACGCTCTAGACAGAACACAAGTACTTCCATACTCGCTACAACGCTCTAGACAGAACACAAGTAACTTCTGTACTCGCTACACGCTCTAGACAGAACACAAGTAACTTCCATACTCGCTACACGCTCTAGACAGAACAACAAGTAACTTCCATACTCGCTACATGCTCTAGACAGAACACAAGTAACTTCCGTACACACTACATGCTCTAGACAGAACACAAGTAACTTCCATACTCGCTACATGCTCTAGACAGAACACAAGTAACTTCCGTACACACTACATGCTCTAGACAGAACACAAGTAACTTCCGTACACACTACATGCTCTAGACAGAACACAAGTAACTTCCGTACACACTACATGCACTAGACAGACACAAGTAACTTCTGTACACACTACACGCTCTAGACAGAAACAAGTAACTTCCATACTCTCTACACGCTCTAGACAGAACACAAGTAACTTCCATACTCTCTACACGCTCTAGACAGAACACAAGTAACTTCCATACTCGCTACATGCTCTAGACAGAACACAAGTAACTTCCATACTCGCTACATGCTCTAGACAGAACACAAGTAACTTCCATCTCTCTACACGCTCTAGACAGAACACAAGTAACTTCCATACTCGCTACATGCTCTAGACAGAACACAAGTAACTTCCATACTCGCTACATGCTCTAGACAGAACACAAGTAACTTCCGTACACACTACATGCTCTAGACAGAACACAAGTACTTCCGTACACACTACATGCTCTAGACAGAACACAAGTAACTTCCATACTCGCTACATGCTCTAGACAGAACACAAGTAACTTCCGTACTCGCTACATGCTCTAGACAGAACACAAGTAACTTCCGTACTTGCTATACGCTCTAGAAAGAAGACAAGTAT
>NW_019945760.1:7076-19608 GCF_002910315.2 Salvelinus sp. IW2-2015 | reverse complement strand
GCTGTACCCCTCCTAGACATGAACACAAGTAAACTTCCATACTCGCTAACACGCTCTAGCATCCAGAACTAAAGTTAACTGCTGGTACCTTCGGAGGACTTTCTTCTTCTTTCTCAATGACACAACACAAACCCCCCCGGGGCGCATTTTTACCTTCTGCTTTTTTTCAAGGGAGGGGTGGGACTCACCCCAGGGGAAAACACTGCACAAAAAAACCTAACAAGTATCCCAGTCACTCGCTACCGCTCTAGACAGAACACAAGTAACTTCCATTACTCGCTACACGCTCTAGACAGAACACAAGTAACTTCGTACTCGCTACATGCTCTAGACAGAACACATAACTTCTCACTCTGCTCCACGCTAGACAGAACACAAGTACTTCAGTACTCGCTACATGCTCTAGACAGAACACAAGTAACTTCCGTACACACTACATGCTCTAGACAGAACACAAGTAACTTCCGTACACACTACATGCTCTAGACAGAACACAGTAACTTCCTACACACTACACGCTCTAGACAGAACACAAGTAACTTCCATACTCGCTACATGCTCTAGACAGAACACAAGTAACTTCATGACCCTACACGCTCTAGACAGAACACAAGTAACTTCCATACTCGCTACACGCTCTAGACAGAACACAAGTAACTCTGTACTCGCTACACGCTCTAGACAGAACACAAGTAAATTCCATACTCCTACATGCTCTAGACAGAACACAAGTAACTTCCATACTCGCTACCTGCTCTAGACAGACACAAGTAACTTCGCATAACTCGCTACATGCTCTAGACAGAACACAAGTAACTTCCATACTCGCTACAGCTCTAGACAGAACACAAGTAACTTCCTTACTCGCTACATGCTCTAGACAAAACAAGTAACTCCGTACACACTACATGCTCTAGACAGAAACAAAGTAACTTCCGTAACTCGCTACACGCTCTAGACAGAACACAAGTAACTTCTATCCGCTACACGCTCTAGACAGAACACAAGTAACTTCCAGTACTCGCTACACGCTCTAGACAGAACACAAGTAACTTCGTACTCGTCACATGCTCTAGACAGAACACAAGTAACTTCCATACTCTCTACACGCTCTAGACAGAACACAAGTAACTTCCATACTCGCTACATGCTCTAGACAGAACACAAGTAACTTCATACTCGCTACAACGCTCTAGACAGAACACAAGTAACTTCCTACTCGCTACATGCTCTAGACAGAACACAAGTAACTTCCATACTCGCTACATGCTCTAGACAGAACACAAGTAACTTCTACTCTACATGCTCTAGACAGAACACAAGTAACTTCGTACTCGCTACATGCTCTAGACAGAACACAAGTAACTTCCGTTACACCACTACATGGCTCTAGACAGAACACAATGAACTTCAGTACCCTACATGCTCTAGACAGAACACAAGTAACTTCCAGTACCTACACGCCTTAACAGTAGAAGTTCAGAACACAAGTAAACTGTCCAGATAGACTCGTTCTGACACAAGTATGCATTTTGGAACACACCCACAGTTTCTTTATAAAAAAGAATCACAATAATGTTTACTTGATTGCTCGCTTCCTCCCTTGTCTCCTTCTCAAAACACATTGGAGCAAAAGATCTGAGGTTCCTCCCCTCTGATCTTCTCCTCCAATGGGTTTTGAGAAGGATGCAAGGAAAGAGGACATGAGGAATCTAGGAAATACAATTGGAGATTCACCCACAGAATCAGAGAGAGTACCTGGCGCTGAACAAACTTCTGGATGACTTTCTTGGCCTGTTGGAAGGGCGGTTCCTGTCCCGGGGCAAGGTTGGACATGGAGAAACCCACATCCAGACACAGAACCAACGCTGTCTAGTTTAGCAACACAGAGATGACATACTTTTAATGATTCAAATACAATACACATACTGGTGTTGTGTTCTGACTCATAGTTAGTAATGCATGTAAACAGCAGCAGTTAGACCCATCCTTTGATCAAGAGGCTGTCTTTGTTTGGGAGAACACAAGGGCAAGGCCCACTTATCTCCAGAAGGGGGCGGGTTTACAGACACTAACACATTTCCTGGGCTGTATTCATTACACCGATGCAGTTGGAAAACTTATCTTAAACAGAAGCAAAAGGAATGGGGAAGGACCTACATTCTCTCAAGTTTCAATGTCACATGCACAAGTACAGTGAAACGCCTTCCTTGCAAGCTCTAAACCCAACAATGCAGTTGCAAAACTGAACAATCACACCCCTATGGTGTATTACGCCGATTCTATTGCGAAACGGTTTACTTCAAACTGAGTTTTCATTGACAAATTCAGGTAGCCAAGACCTTCCCCGTATCGTTTCAGTTTGGTTGTTAAACTGCATAAGGTTTCCGTCGCAAGACGTAATGAATACACCCCTGGATTGATGTGACGATATAGTGAGAAATGTAGCCATGGCGTAAATCACCAATACCATCACAAACAACTAACGTTAGCTAGCTAAAGTTCATTAGCTAACTTAGCTGAGTGATTCTAGCGGACTAAACTCCACGGTGAAGGACTTCGTTCACTGGGGAGTTTAGTCCGCTAGTTAACAAACTAATGGAAAAATGCACTACTAAAATGTAAGGACTAGCATCTAGATATTATTAATTATTTCATAATTATCTAGTGTTCTTGAACATAAATAAATAATAGCTTGCAAGATATGAGTCAATAAATCTCGAAGAACTTGCCTTCGCTGAACGCGCCATCTTAATTTCCTTTCCCTCGCTTTTTCATGAGTCCGGAGGGGAAGCAAACGTAAGGTAGGAATGGTTCCTACTAGCTAGGCTTCCATCCAATTGTCGACAGATTTTCATGCGAATATTCAAAAATTCCGTATAAGAATCAGACCCTCATCACTGCACTTTCACCACCGTGTGAAGTTCATTGTGAGTTATTTAATCTGTAGCCTAATAAACTGCAAGATTTCCCAAATCCTAGTGGGAGGACCARACACCATATCATCCACTGACTCCAAGTTTCCTTCATATGATGGTCATTATATCAATATTTACACATTAAGGCATTTCCACCGCCATTCCTCGCATAATTAATTTTACAGACACAAATAGATCCCACCATGTAAAACTAACAAACTATCTGTCAGCATTTATAAAATTGTATTTTCCATCACAGTTTTCATTATTTTTTAAATATATTTTTAAAATATGTATACATTTATTTAACTAGGCAAGTCAGTTAAAAAAAATCTTATTTACAATGACAGTCTACCAAAAGGCAAAAGGTCTCCTGCGGGACGGAGGGCTGGGATTAAAAATACAAATAAATTAAATATAAATATAGGACAAAACACCCATCATGACAAGAGAGACAACAACACTACATAAACAGTTACCTAAGACAACAACATAGCAAGGCAGCAACAGATGACAACACAGCATGGTAGCAACACAACATGACAACAACATGGTAGCAACACAACATGGCAGCAGCACAACATGGAACAAACACTATTGGGCACAGACAACAGCACAAAGGGCAAGAAGGTAGAGATAAAAATATATCACGCGAAGCAGCCACAACTGTCAGTAAGAGTGTCCATGATTGAGTCTGAGTGAAGAAATTGAGATAAAACTGTTCAGTTTGAGTGTTTGTTGCAGCTCGTTCCAGTCGCTAGCTGCAGCAAACTGAAAAGACGAGCGACCCAGGGATGTGTGTGCTTTGGGGACCTTTAACAGAATGTGACTGGCAGAACGGGTGTTGTATGTGGAGGATGAGGGCTGCAGTAGATATCTCAGATAGGGGGGAGTGAGGCCTAAGAGGGTTTTATAAATAAGCATCAACCAGTGGGTCTTGCGACGGGTATACAGAGATGACCAGTTTACAGAGTATAGAGTGCAGTGATGTGTTCTATAGGGACATTGGTGGCAAATCTGATGGCCGATGGTAAAGAACATCTAGCCGCTCGAGAGCACCCTTACCTGCCGATCTATAAATTATGTCTCCGTAATCTAGCATAGGTAGGATGGTCATCTGAATCAGGGTTAGTTTGGCAGCTGGGGTGAAAGAGGAGCAATTACGATAGAGGAAACCAAGTCTAGATTTAACTTTAGCCTGCAGCTTTGATACAGTTGAAGTCGGAAGTGTACATACACCTAAGCCAAATACATTTAAACTCAGTTTTTCACAATTCCTGACATTTAATCCTTGTAAAAATTACCTGTTTTAGGTTTAGGATCACCACTTTATTTTAAGAATGTGAAATGTCAGAATAATAGTAGAGAGAAGGATTTATTTCAGCTTTTATATTCAACTTCAGACGTTCTTTAGAGAGGGCCATGTCCCTGAGTTCTCTCTCTGTTATTTTATTTAATTATTTAATTTCACCTTTATTTAACCAGGTAGTTAAGAACAAGTTCTCAMTTACAACTGCGACCTGGCCAAGATAAAGCAAAGCAGTGCGACAAAAAACAACACAGAGTTACACATGGAATAAACGAAAGTACAGTCAATAACAATAGAAACATCTATATACAGTAGATGGCGCCAAACCGTTGCGCTGGAGTTGAAGACGGACAGCCGCGCGCGCGTGGTCGCCTTAACAACACAGTCGACGCAGGTAGAAGCTAACGTTAAGCTCAGTTCGCTAGCGTGTCAAGTGTCAGTTAGTCAGCTATAGCCAAGATTTAAAATACAGATTWAAAAAATATATATTTGTAGCCTAAACGTTTGTGTTGAAAGTGAGCTGTAGTTTCGTTTTCGCCTGCCAATAACGTTTTAATTCTTTGTTTTACTGCTGCACCTTGCTTAAAGTTGTAATGCTAGCTAGCTAACAGCTTGCTAACTGTTAACCGTTTGACCGTCCCTGTTTGTAAGACCTATTGAAATGGATGACCATGATTCCCTGGGCAGTATGGACAGCTTACTTCTCCAGCTAGGTACGTTTTCAACTTTGACCTTTATTCCACTATACCCTAACCATAGCTAGTGACTTACAGGAGTTAAATGGCTAACTAGCTCATTTACTAACTGTTTGCTTTTCTTTGCTGATTTACAGCTCTGCAAACCAGGGACATCGCTCAGAAGAGGGATCAGATCAATCAACAGATTCAAAGTAAGTGATGGTGTAGCCTCACAGAAGGCAGCTAGCGATATGGGGTGACTGGCTATCTCATGGTGACAGGTTCAAGCCCTGCTCCAGCTGTTAACAGCTACATTGGTGTCAGAAGTGGGATAATGTTAGTCCATCGCTTTTATGTGAATTCTGCTCCACAGGGGACCATGGTACTTTTCAGAATGTGCTATAATGCCCGGGGGTGGTTGAATTCTGGGGGAAAGGCAATGATATAATCTGTATTTATAGACCAAATATTGTCATTACATCCAATAGGGATTTTGCTTTGTGATTACTGAATTGCACTTGACAGAATGCCAATGGAGATGTGGTTGGCAGGAACCACAGCTGCTAAGTAAAAGTATTGTATGAAGGTGGATTCCACCTCATCAGTTACCATTGCAGCAATGTCTGCTCACATTTAAGGAAATTGTCCTTATGGAACTGTCCACGGCCAGGATTCACAGGGCCAGGGTGTCCACTCTGGACACCTGGAAAAAAGCAGCAGCGGACATTTCAGAACTTTTATCCAACAGTCCTGTACATCCATGAATGGATCTCTATCATTTGTAACTATTTCTGATGTATGTATTGTGATGTATGTTTAATAGATGTACTATGTAAGGTATATTTATGTATCTGTTTTTATTTCACAAGAGATTTTAAATATGCTTTCAGATTGCGGGGTGGGAGTTTTTAAAAATATTCATACTATGGGGTCCCAAATTATTGACCCCCTTGAAAAAGATGAGCAATAATGACTGTGTAAAATAAATAATTCAAATTCTGAGGTACAGTTGAATTCGGAAGTTTACATACACCTTTGCCAAATACATTTAAACTCAGTTTTTCACAATTCCTGACATTTAATCTCAGTAAAAATTCCCTGTAGAGTCACAAGCTTTATGTAGTCATTGCGTGCTAGGAATATGACCAAATACTACACTTTTGACCACATTATTTACAAGAATCTTTAGGGGTGTCAATAATTTTTACCCCAACCTTTTTGAGAGAAAACATTACTTGTTAAAGAAAATATCTGTCTCTGGGCAATTGTATTAGTATAAAATAATACAATCTCCCATTTTCTTTAGCATACAATGTAGCTCAGTGTTTGAATTATTTATTTTATAGAGTCATTATTGCTCATCCTTATCAGGGGGGGTCAATAATTTGGGACCCCACTCTATATACATACTGTATATACAGTACATTTGGAAAGTATTCAGACCCCTTGCCACGGCCGTTGTAAGGAGGAGACCAAGGCGCAGCGTGGTATGCGTACATTCTTATTTATTTTAACGAATGAAAACTGAACAAACTAACAAAATAACAAAACGAACTGTGAAGCTATATGGATAGTGCTGACAGGCAACTAAACATAGAACAAGAACCCACGAACACCAAAGGGAAAATGGCTACCTAAATATGATCCCCAATCAGAGACAACGATAAACAGCTGCCTCTGATTGGGAACCATATCAGGCCACCATAGAATTACAAATCACCTAGACCTACAAACACCCTATACCTACAAAAACCCTAGACAGTACAAAAACTAACGTACCCACCCTCGTCACACCCTGACCTAACCAAAATATAAAGAAAACATAGAAATCTCAGGTCAGGGCGTGACACCCCTTGACTTTTTCCAKATTTTGTTACGTTAAAGCCTTATTCTAAAATGTATTTTAATCGTCCGTCCCTCCCCACATCAATCTACAGACAATAACCATATTGACAAAGCAAAGACAGGTTTTAGAAATGTTTGCAATTTATAAAATAACAAAACCAGGCAATATCACATTTGCATAAGTATTCAGACCCTTTACCTCGTACTTTTGTTGAAGCACCTTTGGCAGCGATTACAGCCTCAAGTCTTCTTGGGTATGACGCGACAAGCTTGGCACACCGGTATTTGGGAGTTTCTCCCATTCTCTCAAGCTCTGTCAGGTTGGATGGAGACAGCTATTTTCAGGTCTCTCCAGAGATGTGCATCGGGTTCAAGTCCGGGCTCTGGCTGGGCCACTCAAGGACATTGGACTTGACACGAAGTCACTCCTGCGTTGTCTTGGCTGTGTGCTTAGGGTCATTGTTCTGTTGGAAGATGAACCTTCTCCCTCAGTCTGAGGTCCTGAGCTCTTTGGATCAAGTTTTCGCAAGGATCTCTTTGTGCTTTGCTCCGTTCACCTTTCCCTCGTTCCGACTAGTCTCCCTGCCACTGAAAAACATCCCCACAGATGCTGCCACCACCATGCTCACCAGATGGATGGTGCCAGGTTTCCTCCAGACATGACGCTTGGCATTCGAGAAAAAAAGTGCAATCCTGGTTTCATCAAACCAGAGAATGTTTTTACTTATGGTCTGAGAGTCCTTTAGGTGCCTTTTGGCAAACTCCAAGCGGGCTGTCATGTGTCTTTAGTGAGGAGTGGCTTCCACTGGTCACTCTTATACCATCTCTGGAAAGAGTCTTGGTGGTTCCAAACTTCTTCCATTTAAGAATGATGGAGGCCACTGTGTTCTTTGAGACATTCAATGCTGCAGACATTTTTGGTACCCTTCCCCAGATCTGTGCCTCGACACAATCTGCATTTCGAGTCTCATAGCAAAGTGTCTGAATTCTTATGTAAATAAGGTATTTCTGTTTTTTATTTTTAATACATTTGCAAAAATGTTTAAAAAAAACTGTTTTCGCTTGTCTTTATGGGGTATTGTGTAGATTGGATGAGGAACAAATATAATTTAATCAATTTTAGAATAAGGCTGTAACGTAACAAAATGTGGAAAAGTCAAGGGGTCTGAATACGTTCCTAATGCACGGTATAGGATCTATTGTATGAATCCTATCAATTGAAAAACTTGATGAAACAAAAAGAATGTGGACAATCCTACAGTCTCTCAGGCCTTTAATAACATCATATCAAGGGCAGGCCATAGTAACAATTTCTGTTGTGGTGTCTTATGTTTTAGCTGTATGACGTTCATTAATCAGTTTATTTTATTGTCTCACCAGTCGGCAAAGCCAATGTTGCTGAGAAGAAATCCTACATCAAAGGGTTCCAGAAAACATCAGGAAGCTTGAGGAGGAATCTTATCATAAGCAGAACATTGTGAAGCATCTCAAAGGCAATACGAAAAGTAAAGTGTGTGTGTTTTTTGTAGGTGGTCTTTATAAATAATGGGCCATTGTGTGACATTGGAATCAACATTTCAAAATGGTTTGAAACAAAAATAAGAAGGTTTTTCATGCAGTTCCACATGTGTACTTAGACTAGAGGAATGCAAGGGATAATATGCAAATTGCCCCATAACTATACATACTTAAGCAGGGTTCATCAAGTCAAATTCAAGGACTTTCAGGGACTTTTTTTAAGTACTTTATTATAATTTTCAAGGACCTAAATGTTGTACAATTGGTTTCTATAACTGTACTTAATAGTTTAGAACCCCTCCTCCTCAATAGAAGGTACCATTACCACTTAAGAATAAGGATATAGAACCCCTCAATAGAAGGTAGGCCATTACCACTTTAAGAATAAGGATATAGAACCGCCTCAATAGAAGGTAGGTCATTACCACTTTAAGAATAAGGATATAAAACCCCTCAATAGAAGTAGGTCATTACCACTAAGAATAAGATATAGAACCCCCTCCTCTCAATAGAAGGTAGGTCAAACCACTTTAAGAATAAGGATATAGAACCCCTCCCCTCAATAGAAGGTAGGCCATTACCACTTTAAGAATAAGATATAGAACCCCCTCAATAGAAGGTAGGTCATTACCACTTTAAGAATAAGGATATAGAACCCCTCCTCTCCAATAGAAGTAGGCATACCTCATTTAAGAATAAGGATATAGAACCCCTCAATAGAAGGTAGGCCATTACCACTTTTAAGAATAAGGATATAGAACCCCCTCCTCAATAGAAGGTAGGTCATTACCACTTTAAGAATAAATATAAACCCCTCCTCCTCAATAAAGATAGGTTCCATTTACCCTTTAAGAAATAAGGATATAGAACCCCTCAATAGAAGTGTAGGCCATTACCACTTTAAGAATAAGGATATAGAACCCCTCAATAAGAAGGTAGTCCATACCACTTTAAGATAAGGATTAGACCCCCTCAAGAAGTTAGGCCATTACCACTTTAAAATAAGATATAGAAACCCCCTCAATAGAAGGTAGTCAATACCACTAAGAATAAGGATATAGAACCCCTCCTCTCCAAAAAGGTAGGTCATTTACCACTTTAAGATAGTATAGAAACCCCTCATAGAAGGAAGTGCATTACCACTTTAAGAAATAAGGATATGAACCCCCTTCAATAGAAGGTAGGCTTACCAACTTTAAGAATAAGGATATAGGAACCCCCCCCTCAATAGAAGGTAGGCCAATTACCACTTTAAGAATAAGGATATAGAACCCCCTCAATAGAAGGTAGGCCATACCACTTTAAGAATAAGGATATAGTTAGAACCCTCCTCCTCAATAGAAGGTAGGGCCATTACCACTTTAAAATAAGGATATAAGAACCCCTCAATAGAAAGGTAGGTCATTACCACTTTAAGAATAAGGATATAGAACCCCTAAGAAGGTAGCCATTACCACTTTAAGAATAAGGATATTGAACCCCCCTCAATAGAAGGTAGGTCATTACCACTTTAGAGAAGAGATAGAACCCTCCCTCAATAGAAGGTAGGTCATTACCATTAAGAATAAGGATATAGAACCCCCCTCCCAATAGAAGGTAGGGCATTACCACTTTAAGAATAAGATTATAAAACCCCTCAATAAAGGTAGGTCATTACCATTTAAGAATAAGAGTATAGAACCCCTTTCACTAGTAATAGCATTAACACTTAAGATAAAAGAACTCCTCCTGCAATAAGTAGTCATTACCACTTAGAATAAGGATATGAACCCTCCCCTCAATAGAAGGTAGTCATTACCACTTTAAGAATAAGAGATAGAACCCCCTCTCTAGAGGTAGGTCATTACCACTTAAGAATAAGGATATAGAACCCCTCCTCCTCAATAGAAGGTAGGCTATTACACTTTTAAAGAATAAGGATATAGAACCCCCTCAATAGAAGGTAGTCATTACCCACTTAGAATAAGAGTAATAGAACCCCCTCAAAAGAAGGTAGGCATTACCACCTTTAAAGAATAAGGATATAGAACCCCCTCCTCCAATAGAAGGGTAGCCATTACCACTTTACAGAAATAAGATATAAAACCCCCTCTCCTCAATAAAGGTAGTGCATTTACCACTTTAAGAATAAGAGATAGAACCCCCTCAATAGAAGGTAGGTCATTACCAACTTAAAATAAGGATATAGAACCCCCTCAAATAGAAGTTACGAGTCAAATTGACACTTTAAAATAAGGCCACTAATATTATCTCCAACCCGACAAAGCTGAGACTAGTACAATATGAGAAGTATGCTAAAGAAAGATGAGGTGAGGGTTGTATGTGTATTGAATAGTTATAAGTACTAATACAATTTGCCCAGAGACATTATTTTATGCATATTTGAAAACACCCCCAGCTAATAGTATATGTCTCATCAAAGAATTAGTTTGCGCCGGTAAAACATTATTATCCGAACGTCACCTACCTAAGATTCTTCGTACAAAATAATGTAAAAGGAGGTCAAAAAAGCCCCGCCAATATGTCAGATATTTGGATCAATGTGATTCCTAGGCACGCCAATGGACTGCATGGTCAAGTGCTATTGCCCACACATTACGATAGTAACAAGTATGGAGGGAATTTATAGTGAACCCTTCCTACCCTCAGCAGTCTCTCAATGTACCAAGGAGCCAGGAAGCGAACATTGTTATAAAGGAATGAAAGGCAGAGTATTATAAATGTATTTAGGCAACCCCGGGCTAATTTAGAAACGTTCGCCGGAATGCGAACATCGGTACCTCAGGAATTTGAGATTATTTATTCTATTACACATCACTATGATTATATGGAAACTCAATCTTTTCTAAGATGAACCCCCTCCCTGGCCTCAATTGTCAAATAAGTTTGAGGGCCAGATCCCTTCCAACCTTTAAAAGTATTAAGATATTTATTAGTAACCCCATACATTTAGAGGAGCTCCCTAGCGTCCCAGCCAGATCTGAACTTTTAAAGAAGCATTTAAGTGGATTAATCAGTTCTCTTGTTTGAGAAAACCCCCTTCCTGAAATAAATGACACTCAACACTAGGAAGACATAAATATACACTTGGATGCATGTACCACTAAGAGAAGGTACATCTAGTATAAAACCATACCCATCATTCCCAATACCCTACATCAGAACATTCAAGTTTAGACAAGGATGATAGAGATTCAGTCATGGGCGGATGTACAGGACTTTTGGAAACCCACGAATAAAAAGAAGAAGTTCTGGAAGAGAAACTCGCCCTCGGCAACGCTTAGGAACGGTGCTGTTTGGACCCACCCCTCCGAGAGAGTGATCCAAGTTATGGATAACGGACACCCTGAGGCCCTTTGGAGAAAACTCCCCGCTGGCCAGAAAGTGGCACGCTCCTCCATAACGACAATTGTCCCTAGAAAATTGGATGCTAGAGCGCAACATTGCCTCTGTTCTAAAAATGGATGGAGTGTTAAGACTGTCTTGAAAAAAACGGCGCTCGGCTCATCCACTGCAAGAAACGCTTTTTTCATACAATACTTATATGTACTGTTAGCAGCTGGTTGGATTCCCACTGAAGATACCTGCCAACCAGTATTCAATCATCACACCCCCATGGCCGCTCTAGACTGATCAAGGTGGCACCTTCAGGACCACGGAAGAAGAATAAGTCAAGCACGGCAAAAGCCACGGCCAAGTCGGAAGGGCGGCTATTGTATGAAATGACCAGATATAGGACCTACTGAGGAATGCGTAATTAAGGAAAATACAATTATTATCATGATGCACATCTCCCCTCAGACAATTCGAAGAAGCCACTCACGCCCGTTTCTTACCGAGCCATTTAGTAAAATAATAGATATAGCAAGACATCTCTGCCATCCTCCTCGAGATACCTAGATAGGTCGCGCCATGTGGGAGCCAGAAATATTTTACACTCCGATTAAAAAAGCAATGAAAATATTACTGGAACTAACATATATACACTCCTCTTGACACCCAATGTCGTAGCCCTGTTAACATACTGGAAACAGAGGCTTGTTACACTGTCGAGCCGCCATAGAGGAACCTAGACACCTGTCTACAAGAAAAGATATTAGAACCCCCTCCGCCCCTCGAATCACGATAAAGTGCGCTAGCTGCTCGGCCCACTTCTGTGAGGGCATCAACGTTCCAATCAATTTACACCAGTTTCAGAGACTTGAACATCCCCCTTTGAGTCTGATCTTGATCATTCTTGATCTGAAGTATCCGCCCTCGCTGAT
>NW_019945760.1:0-2183 GCF_002910315.2 Salvelinus sp. IW2-2015 | reverse complement strand
TCACTCGCAGATTTAGTTTAGCCAGCACCATCTTTAGATTAGCCTTAACGTCGGTAGCCTGCCCCCTGGTAAACAGTGTATGATCGCTGGGTGATTCGCTTTAAGTCTAATTACTGCGGGTAATGGAGTCGCAATGACTAGGGTTTTCAAATTTGTCAGAGCTAATGGTGGGGATATCGGTGCGTCGTCCTCAGACCCCGTATACTGGTGAGAGTAGAGACAAGGAGAAGACTCAGACTCAGACTCCGACTCGCTACCATAATGGGGAGAACCGGTTGAAATAAGTTCTGTGTCGGGTGTATGATTTCGTCATAATGATGTCGACCCGATTACGGTTGAGCATTCCAACCGCATTTCCCTCCAGAAGCCATGAGAAAGTTGTCCGGCTCGGGGACTGTGGCGGGGGGATTTATACTAACGTTACTATCTGTACTTACTGGTGGCACAGACGCTGTTTCCTTCCCTTCCTACATGAAATTACCTTGCCTAAACGATTGCGTTCTGAAGCTGGGCTGTACACAGCTATTCTCGCCGTAAGGCGATCGTTCTCCTGTATATTATGAGTACAGCGACTGCAATTAGAAGACATCATGTTAATGTTACTACTTAGCTTCGGCTGTTGAAGGTGTTGACGAACCATGTCCAGATAAAGCGTCCCGGAGTGAAAAGTTGAATGAGGGAAAAAAGTTGCGATGGAAAAAAACTAAAAATATAAACGGTAATTAAAAACAAAAACAACAAAAAAAACGTAAAGTTGTCAAGCTAGCAAGTAAAGTTGGCAGCAAAACGCACAGCAACAAAACGCACAGCAACACGTCTGCAGATTCAACAGGAAGTGACGCATCAATACCAGCCGAACAAATTCTTATTTACAATCGCCATCCTGCATATCGCCATCTGCTGACTGGAGTGGGTAACGCAGTTTGGAAACAACAAGTTACTACACTTTTGTATTGGAAAAAACGTCAGAATAATTTAACAATAAGCTGATATATAGTAAATGATGAATACATACTTCTATGAATAGGTAGTGTTTTAATAAACATTTGCTCTGTTAATTTTTCACATTCGTTTTTATCTAGATGTGACGGTACTATTCCATTAAAAGCTACGCTCTTTAAGATACAAATCATCCTATAAACCAGGGGTGGGCAACTCCAGTCCTCGGGGGCCTGATTGGTGTCACACTTTTTCTCCATCGCTAGCAAACACAGCTGATTAATCAAACTGCATCCTAAACTGAAGATTATGATTAGGTGATTATTGGAGTCTGGTGTGTTAGCTGGGGCTGGAAGCTATCATCCCTTATTGATGTCACTAGTTAAATCCCCTTCAATCAGTGTAGATGAAGGGGAGGAGACAGGTTAATTAAGGCATTTTAGGCCTTGAGACAAATGAGACATGGCTTGTGTATGTGTGCCATTCAGACGGTGAATGGGGGAAACAAAATATTTAAATGTCTTTGAACGGGGGATGGTAGTAGGTCCCAGGCGCCGGTTTGTGTCAAGAACTGCAACGCTGCTGGGTTTTTCCAGCTCAACGGTTTCCCATGTTTACCAAGAATCATCCACCACCCAAACAGTGGTGTTTAAGATGAGGCAGAACGATTTGTTTTTTCATGGCCTTAATTCTATTACAGCATATTGGATGACTGTCATTCATATTCCATTCACCCTGTTCAATGTAACAGCAATAGGTTTAGGCTACTACATGATACTATAATTTTCCCTATACCCATCATGAGATTGCTATAACCTAGGCTATGACTGAAAGTTTAGAATGTAGGTGCACACAGGTCGAGATAGGTTTTTTAGGTGAGAGACATTATTGAAGACATCACCAACTAATTATCATGGTCCAAACATTTTACATTTTAGTCATTTAGCAGACGCTCTTATCCAGAGCGACTTACAAACACACCGAGACAGTCGTGAAGAGGGCACGACAACAACTTTTCCACCTCAGGAGACTGAAAAGATTTGGCATGGGTCTCCAGATCCCTCAAAAGTTCTACAGCTGCACCATCGAGAGCATCCTGACCGGTTGCATCAACCGCCTGGTATGCAACTGCTCGGCATCTTTGACCGTAATGCACTACAGGGGTAGTGAACATCACTGGGGCCAAGCTTCCTGCCATCCAGGACTTTATAAAGAAGCCCAAAAATTGTCAGTCACCCAAGTCA